>NW_007577796.1:763670-802644 GCF_000690725.1 Stegastes partitus
AGAGTCAGTCACCAGCTTCTAAAGAGAAATGGAAGCCTTGGATAAAAGCTGCTCACCCCAAGATATATCTCAACAAAAAAAAAAAAAAAAAAAAAGGAGCAGACAGACTTAACACCAAATCATCCTGCTGTATACGACTCAGAAGCTTACCTAGCACTGACAACTGACAGGAGGAGTGCTACGCTGCATGTAGCTTATTAGCATTTGTGAATATCACTTTGCATGTGCCCCAAAACTTCTTAAACCTCTATCTGTACCTAACAGAGCAACAGCACCTCTTTTACAGCAGCAGTGATCTGACAAACATGGAATAAATAAAAACTAAATGCATACTTGTACATGTTTAGAGTGGGTATTCAAAGGCTTTGAGCTTCATTTTCATCACAATACTTTACAATGCTGCCATGTAAACCCTTTTGGTAATGCACACTTATGGGAAATATCAGCGTAATAGTAGAACTGATGCATATGCACATACACCAGGCAGTATTCAGAGTTAATGTTGCTTGCTGTGATATCAAGCTGCTGGAAACAAACATATTCCATTAGTCAGTCTGGGATATATGACAAGCCCTGATCACACAGCCAATCCCTAGTCCTGATTCCATTATCCATTCAATCGTGTGCACCCCCTGCCTCCTTTCCTCCCCTCCCATCAATGAAGCAATGGCAGGCATCGCTGCCACAGCTCTGCCCAGCTCCAATCTGCTCTCGCTTTCCCCATCTCTGTGTGAGCATATCTCAGCGAGGGGTATGACTTCTCTCAAAAGCTAGATGTGAGAAATGTATATATTTGTAAGTGCTAATACTAAGCGGCGCAGAATGTTGGGCCAGCACCAGACAGATGGTTCTGAGAGAGGCAGAAGATCAGAGAGATGCTCCCTCCCACCCTCTCTGTCCCAGTTCCTCTATTTCTCAGAGAGAAGGCACTATCACAGCGCTGCATGGCATCGAGCTTCAGTGTACAAAAGCGGCCTTAATTCCCCTGATGGTGGAATCAGCTCACTCTAACAAGGGTATCAAAGTACTTCATCAATGAGAGGATATTTAAATCTCTAATTCTCAAAAGCACTCCAAACTATGGGAGGAATACTATAGGGAGGGTTCTTGGGGTTTAGAAGGACAAATAGAGGCAGATAATGGAAAAACAGGCAGATAAAAAAACACAGAACAACAAAGACGAACAGAAATAGTTTTGAAGAAAGAGAGCCTTTCTCAGATTTGTAGAAGGGTTACTAATGACATGGAAATTCTCAAATGTGTCTGGTTTAAAGGCACAATTAGCCTTGCACAGTGTGTCCTTCATAAAGCACTGCCAAGGCAGATTAATTGATATGATCAAAGGCCAAGTGAGCTTAATTTATGAAACCAGAATTCTCAGGAGCAAAAGTTATGAAGTGTGAACAAAAGGATTGACCGACTCACTGTACTTGCACTGTCCGTGTGTACACGTAGGAGGGATTGTTTCATTTTCACAGGGGGGAGGGATTTCATGTCTTTATTTGGCATACATCTGTTAGACACTTGGCTCACTATGACACCTCAGAGGAGGCCAGGGTCAAATAGAGTGCAGAGCTTAACAGCTCTCACACACCATGGGAGGCAGGGCTACTCAGCAACTAAAACACAGACATACAAACAAATGGATCCATTTTCACGCTCACAGATGGACAAGAAGCCACACAGATAGATAAATTCAAAGTCTAGACACGCAGGAAAATCCCTCCTTTTTGACTCAATGAGATAGGCAGTTTGTGTGGGCTACATTAGCCATGCTTTCTAAAGTCTACATTAAATGGCTCAGACACATGTACAATAACAGATCGCCTTGCCCACTGCTTCTGTCTTTCACTATCTCTTTCTATCTAAAACTCACAAATGGAATTTGCTGCAATTCACCCACAGTGCAAAGAACTCAATCAGGGGCGAAGGCGCCATGGCAGGACTGCTTCCACGCAGAAAATATGTTTCTTGGCCGGGTGGAAAGAGAGGAAGGTTGTGCAGAAGCTGCAGATCGATTGGGATTCTCATTGTTCAGATGGGATATAAAACTCTCTTTGTGTGCTCGTGCTCTCCTGACCTTTATCGGGCCACTGAAGAAGGCAAACGCCACCAGGCCGACAGGGAAATGGAGTGTCTGTTTTGTTCTTAACACACTGTTCACAGATTGCAGAGCTGGCATGGTACGACGGACACAGACTGTCTGCCGACCTGGGCGCTCTCCGCCCTGCCCGACCTTGGTACAACTGCGCCAATGTGCCAGTGAGCGCTCCATAACACCCTGTCCTCGCCTTTTTTATAAAAAAAAAAAAAAAACCTCCCTGAGACAAGAGAGGATCGGGCTCGAGACACAGAGTTCATTAACAGATAAACAGCGGAAGGTGGGGAAAAAAAGAGAGCGAGAGATGGGAATAAACGAGGAAATGACAACGGACGGAAGATATGGAGAGAGGTTGGCAGCCGTCCATGAAAAGACAGCTGGCAGCGACATCCTTCACAAACCTGGCGACGCAAACGGCATGATGGAAGCAACCTCCAGAGACGAGGAGAAAGGGAGAGAGGAACGGAAAAAGGAGAGAGATGAGGGGGTTTTTGGAGGAGGGGGTTTGTGGCAGTAGATAACGTGGCTTTCGTCTCCAGACTCCCGTGCTAATTAACACAGTTCCACATACAAGGCCCCCTGCCTGCCTTGCCGCCTGGCCCCAATCTTGAGCGCCGACACAGAGGAACAGAGAGTGAGGGGATGTGTGAGCGTGTGAGAGGACGAGCTGGGGGAGTATGAGGGATGAAAAGGGATGAAAGGTGAGGCAAGGTCTGGTGGCCTTGTCTGAAGGTGAGTCGGCTCCCCCGCCAGTCTGCAGCCTGGTTCCTCTGGCGGAAAGGGGGGAGGGGGGGGATGAAGACGAATGACTTGGAGCGCGGGGATGCTGATCAACAGCCGAGTCGCTCACCGGCCATCTCCCTCCGTCGTTCACCACATCCAGAGGGAGCAAGTGAGAGAGAGAGAGACAGAGAGAAGCGAGGAGGCCAATGAGCCGGCACCGGTCCAGTCACAACACCACAGACACAAATCCTGGTTCTGTACCATTAGCTCCAGACTGTCATAAATCAGACAAAGCCAGCCAGCAGGACGAGAGAGAAGGCCAAACAGAGAAGTCAAGAAGCCACAGCCACACAGCACTGATCAGACAGCAAGGGGGGAACAAACAGCAACCTTTGGACAGAGGAGGCATTTATAACACCATAAGACAGGCTTCACACACATAATAGAAGAGCTGGACAGAGCAAGGCTGTGTATTGAACCTCAATGCTTTTTCACTTCTGACTGAAATGTGTCTGTGGCCCTGTTTACAGAAATGTTTATATAGCGAGAGTCACTGCCACTGAATGTTTTGTCAGTATTTTCAGTCTTAACTAGAAAACTCTCGCTATTTATTTTGAATTTTTTGTGCCCCATTTAGAAAATTTGAGTAAAAAAGATGGGGAGCAACATGCAACAGAGATCCCCACTTAGAACCAAACCAAGGACTTTGCGGTTCACGGTCAGTGCCTGAAACCACTTGGTTAACCTGAATTTTTCATCCTCTTATTGCTGCTTGTCTTAATACGACATAAAACACTGAAGCACTGAGAAGTTTTGAATATCTTGGCAAATGAAAAGGGAGTTTTGCATAACAGGTTTAATACTTAAGTACCGTATTGGCACAGGTCTCAATATGCCAACTTTAAGACGCTTTCGCCAAGTTACTTCACACACATAGACTGAAGCAGAAAGTCTCTGCTTTTCCTATAAAAGCTTGCACTAACATACATGATCCAGATTGTGCTGATGTTCGAAGACTAGATATTTAGTCACTAGGATTTTGTCACAGTAAATTGTGGTGCTCATTTAGAACATGTGGGTTAGTGTTTCCATTTGGTAATGCCATTACTGGAGCAAAAGCTTCATTAGCATTTCTGCATGTAATAACCTCGACAAGGGATTTCCTAACCCAGATTTCAACCACACCCAGCCCAGGCATGCTGCCTTGGCATGCGCCCTACTGGCAGATAAACAACACATCTGCCTCCCTGCACAGAAAGTTGTACATATATATTGTATGAACCACTGGAGAAAAATGGTTGTTGTGTTGTTGGCGCGTGTGGGAGACTAGTGTTTATTATAGCGTCTGTGCAAAAAGATTTGAATCCATGTAACACTGTGTGTAGGAAGCGAGGCTCCAGATTGGCAAAAAACTGGCAGCAGAGCAACTGTCGGTCTTGCAGCAAGTTCTGGCGAGTTTGTGCCAACCGTACCTCACACAGCAGTACACCATGGGGGGCTGAATACCTCTACACTTGAATCCAATTAATTTCATCTCCACGCGCCACACATTTCGACATGCTAGAAGCGTAAGCAGAAGTAGTGGAGGTCTGAAAGGCGGGAGGGAGGTGTGCGCTGAAGCAAGTGGGAATAACCAAGAAAGAGGAAGTGGAAGGATGGGCCAAGGTTGGGGAATCTTAGAATTCCCCGTATCTTTCATTGAGGTTCTGCACAGGGAGAAGAAAATGCAATTACACGTGCCCTCTCAGCCTTTTCAGGCAAGTATGGTGTGTAGAAGTGAGGGGGTAGTGGTGGGATTTGTGCCCTGTGGCGACCAGCACTCCCATTCTCTATGCTAATAGACGCTTGTTCTGCATTCTAACAGGCATTTGGTGGCACAGCTCTGAGTGGGGAGCAACAGAGGGTGAGTGCAGAGCGGGGTCTGTAAGGAGGAGGGGCGGGTCTGCCGCCTCGTGTCTCCGGAGATAGTGGGAATAATGAAAAACTCTGCTGGGACTTCAAAGCAAACGGCCGGTCATTTCCTGTGGTGATGGCTGATACGGGCCTACATGTTCAGGCAACAAGCACGCACACACTTAGTCACACATTCCTGCGAGCAAAACCCCGGCCAATGAACACCACTTCCTTTGATGGTATAGCAGAGCCAAGAAGATGGAGAAACAAGTCTTTGGACGCGGAATAAATTTGAAAAGTCTTTGTGTGATGGTGCCGGAACCATCTAAGTGCTTTAGCCAAAGGCCTGGGGTCAACACTTACGCAATGTGGGTGAAATGCCAGACACCAGCTGGTGATGTTAACCATTTTACAACACTTGCAGTGTTTTCAGATTTTAAACTGGCAGCAGGTGGCACTGAAATAAGCAAATAGTTGACATAGACATGTAAATATATTCTCACTTTTCACTATTTCAAGTTCAAAGCCATGTACATTTTCTTAGTGGATGTATTTACTTGTTGTAGCATGAAAAGCGCAGGTATAATTAGTTACGTTAATACATGTCATTTACAGTCCCAGCTGGTTGCTGGCTTGGCTTGGCATGGTTTACTATAGCCTCAAACAATGTTGTTGAACAGCTTGTGATTTATAGTGTACTAAACAAATAAGTGACATCCATCCAACAGGACCGTTTTTACTGAATGCTTAGTCAAGATCTTCAAGTCTGAACAGGGTACTTGACTATTTCAGAGTTATTTTGTCTCAATTAGATGATTGACACTACAGAGGTCATAGAAAATTAGGGTAAAAGGAAAAGCAGTTGAACAGCTTGTGATTTACGATGTACTAAAAAAACATGTTACATCCCTCCAGCAGGACTCTTTCTACACTCGTTAGTGGTAGTACTTTAGGTTGTGCATTTTGTGACATTCCTCTGGGGTTTCAGGTAATTAACATCGACTTGCAAATAAAAACAAGAATGCTCAAACTTGGCAAAGTGTCTTAAAATGCAAATGGTTGATGTGTGTATTCCTAATCTCAGGGTCAATACAGACCAACATGCACAGACATGTACAAGCAGCAGAGTGGCAATCTATGTGAAGGGAACAAGGCTTCTAGGTCTGCATGGTATTCAATCATAAACAAGTCAGCAGTAACATTTTCTCATTTCTTATCATACCATCTTGTTCTGTTATGAAAGCCAGTCTACCCTGCAGGCTTTTAGTGATTGCATGTATGTGTGCAAGTATGCATCCAGGAGTATATATATATGCATGTCTTTGTGTCTCATACACTAGTAGAATCAGCAACAGCCCACAATGTGAAACTGAGTGAAAGAACACACATCTGGTTCCATTCAAGATGCCTGGAATTCTTCGTCTGCTTGGTTCACATTACTTCCTGAGCCCCCATACTGGCTGCGCAGTACAACAGATAAACTATGCCACTCAACACAATGCCTTGCCTATTCAGCACGCAACTGGAAAGGTGTAGCTCGACAAGAGATAGAGGTGAGGCTGGGTTTACAGGAGAGTTCTCAGTGTAGATCAGCCTCAAGCAGGAGAAGCCTGAGAAGCCAGGTATGGTAATTTATGTCCTCTCCCCTGCTGGAAACCCTCCCCTACAGTAAGTCGAGCAAGAGTGGGTCCTAGGGGAAGGGCATGCGAGAGGCTCTGCTAGAAAGAACAGCACCTTAATATAATTCTAACCCCTCCCACTGATACCCACTGGGGAAAGCCCCACCAGCAGAGGGTCAGCTCTGTAGAGAACTGGACCAGACAGACAGAGGTACAAGGTCAGGAAACCAAGAACCTTGAGGGCAGCCAGTCATTAAGGCTGTACTGCAGCATAAGCAGACCTAAACCACATGAGAGAAAACTGGACAACAAATAGGTTTTCCTCCAACTAAAATGAGCCAAGTTCATTGTTATCTCATTGCAACAGCCAGAGACAGAGCAAGATGATTTTGATTCCAAAAGGAAACAACTATGCACCTTGGGACCTGTTCGTTCGACACAATGATCTACCTATAATTCCCAAACGTCACCTTTCCTTTACATTTCAAAAACGCCCCCCTTCCAATTCCCCCGCCTTATTCTCTTATCTCCTAGGTTTGACAGAGTGATGTCTTCAGCCAATATCACCTTGTCTACTGCGGTTCCCCAGGAGATGGAGTGCCAGTGATGTAGACGATTCAATCAGAGAGAAGTGAAAGAGCAGATCACAGACAATACGCCGCGGCCCCATTACCCCCAGTCCTCGGTTACCGCTAGCGACGCTTAGCTCGGGTCCCACCTAATGGGCCATAATATCATTTTACGCCATGTTCCAGCTCTTTATACTAGCTCTAAACATAACTCTGTCGCCAAGGCACAATAAAAACAGATATATTTCTTTATTACTCCTCACGAAGCATATCACCAGATCTGAGCACCCCTACAAAGGAAACTAATATCTACAGGAACCTGCTCTTTTCCTTGGCTCATTTAGAGCAGACGCACAGTTGTTATTACATTGAGCTGCACTCTGCCGGCCTCACCTCCCCATGCCGTTCACTCAGAGTGTAATGGATGTTTTATTATAATAAAATGAATACAATATCTGCACCATAAATAGCCTACTTAAAAAGCCATTTTCTCTGTCTTGCAATATGTTTGAATGTCCATCACGCCTCAAGCAATGAGGTGCCACATGTTTAATTCAGAGCCAATGCAATTTGTGTGTTGTGTGTAACTGTATAGATGAAAACAGCAACTCATCTACCCTTTGCTCTCCCTCGCTGCTCCCTTCCACTCACCCAATAATCACACTCGACACCTTCTTGCATAAAGTCATGGAAGTCTCCGGCAGGTTCATTACTTCGCATGATAGCAAGAAAAGGAAATGTCACCTGGGTGCTGCGGTTTTGAGGCTATTCACTTTCTTCAACTCATGGGGTAAATGCTGTGCTTGTAAGTCTTGAGCCAGATGAGCAGGATTTCACTTCAGCGAGGGCAAGTTATTACCCGCAACTAGGAATCATCCCCTACACAGGGCATACTGTGCCATTGTCCTCTACCCCTATATATCATCGGGTCTGACCAGCCCATTTACACCATGATGATCTGACAAGAGATGAGCGAACACTTGGGCATGAACATGTGTGTGTGTGTGTATGTGTGTGTGTGTGTGTGGGGCAAGGTAGAAGCAGGAGGGGAGTTGGGGAATCCAATCTCTCACACAGAGGAGCAGAGACAGGCGGGCAGATACGCTCCAAGCCCAGAATAACCCTGGCGGTATCCATGAATGAAATGACAGGATTACAGGGGTATTAGAAAACCTGCTGAGATGGTTGATAATGCTGTTTATGGTTGGGCGTCACACTGCTTCCAGGGAAAAAGTCAAACTGTTTGACTAATGAAAATATGGACGAGCTCCTCACATATTCACTGAGCAGAAAATTCAAGAACAGGGGTCTCCCTTTCCCTGAACGGCAATGGTTTGATGTCGGCCACTTGACAGGCATTAACACAAATATGTGAAGATTTACGTCGCCTGTATTATTGTCACAGAACCTCTTGAAATGGGGACAGTAAACATAAGCCCCACTATCCTGGTGTAAGAATGGGATTATTGTTGTGTCAACAAACCCCATAGATAATAGTAATTACTGCCCTAGCTGCAGCGCCATCAGACTGAGGCAACTTCGCTAGCTGACAGCTTGGTCCTAATTACCAAGAACCACCAATTACGGGCTCCATTTCATTATTTATATTGCACCGCACACCCAAATAAAAGAGACTTCAGTGACTCTGAGCAGTCACATCTCTGGCAGCTGCAGAGGAGCATCCAGAGGACCTGCTGAATCATTCTCTCATAGTATTTTTTTCCCTAACATATACCACTCAACCACCAATGCAAAGTAAAAATAGGAAACTGAAGCCAATATGGTGCTTCCTTTTTGTCAGCAACAGGAAGTAATTTAGCAGCAAAGGAAGCGCATTATTATCTCTTCTTTTCCCCGACTCGCTCCTGCTCGTTTATCTGCCAAAGGGGCTGCAGGATCAATTCGAAAACATCAGCCCTGGAGCCTTTTAACTACTCAAACAGTTTGTATGTTGTATCTACGTTCATATTTCATTCATTCCACTATGAAGTCTGTTTTTAAAAAAATAACTGACTCATCTGCCAGCAGTGTAAAAGATGCCATCAAAAAAATAATAGTAAAAAATATATGTAAAAACAAAATTCTTTATCGGGTGACTGTATTCAACCATGCGCGCGCACACACTGACTTTCACAGATGTTTCCCATCACCCTCTGCTGCCAAGCGGCGTCCAGTGATGAGTGAGAGGAGGGGAGCAGCGGCTCAGGGCGGGGGTGTGAAATTCTGCTATTCCTGCTCCAGTGAATTCTGCAGAAACTTGGCAGATCATTGTGGAGATTTGTATGTCTGTGGATTTGACATGAAACAGTTTGAGAGTCTCGTCTGGAATCTGTCTCTCAACGTGCCTTGCCTTAAAGTGGGCTTCGCTGTTCAGCTTATGTTCCCATAAAGCCTGACGGCCACATTTCTCAGCCCCCAAGGGTGCAGATGGGACGATTAACTCAGCAGACAGGTCTCATACCATCATCTGAGAGATAACCATTACAGTACCTTGTGGCTTCAAAAAAAAGAAAAAAAAAAAAAAACATGTCTCTGAGTAGAAGCCCATAATCCTCAAAACAGACGAACTAAACATAAAGCATCTGCATCATCTATACAGATTTCTGCAGCTGTACACCTTGTTGATTAACAAATGATGATTCAGTGCAAATTCAATGATTCGCAAAATGAGCTCAAACAGAGGCTCACGCTCAGCAAGCTATAAAGCATGTAAACTATCATGCTCCAAAAAAGACAAGCAGTCTTTAAAAAAAAAATAAAAAAGAAACACAAATAAGTATGTACAAAAGGAATCCTCCGTGGTGATCCAAAGCGCTTAGCATTTAGATGACAGCTGCACAGGGCAGGCCTTGTTTGCAGGGGCTGGAGTGGAGCAGTATATGTGGCCCGGAGGCCGGATCTGTTCCAACTGTGCCCTGGCAAGAAAACGTTCAGCCCAGTCAGCCTCGACAGCTTGGATATTCACAGGGGGCGATGGAAAACTGGAGGGCTGCAGAACCATGTAGGAGTTGGGGGAGCTTGCAATAGGAAGGGCAGGGGTGATGAGTCAAGAACAAGGTGTTTTATATTATTTTTGGTACCGCAAGGACGTGGCATTTGCCATGTTCGATGAGCAAAAACCAATCCTGTGCCGGCGGTGAGGGCCTTGTGTCTGCGTTGGCCTGCAGTGATTAAGTTTATCATCTGGCAGGTGTTTCTGGAGGGAGTAGCAGCATTTTTAAACCATATTTACACATTCTGAAGGTGTCAGAATGAAATACCTCGCATTCGTGATGATGAATTTTTAAAGCCCAAAAATTGAATGTACGTTTATCACCGTGGAGAAAACTAAACAGGAGTGATTCTCTGAGGCTCATAAGAAGAAAACACACAGCGGGACCATGAAGGTATTTGAACACATGCATTTTTCCCACCCTGACCTTACCATAGCAGTGGGCTTCAGATTACATGACACATTGTCATCTGACAAACTACTGTGACAATTTCAGAGTTTCAATAGATCACAGGCAGTAAAGTTAGGATCATCACTTTGATTTAGTGTGACAAATGAATTATTCACTCTCATCTCTGGGGATGCATACTTAAATTCTGAGTCATTTTGAATATCATAGAAAGGACTTTTGATGTTGGACAGCTCTCTCCTCGCTTGATTAACCTGAACCAACTTCAAAAGTGCCACAGTTTGGGTATCGCCATCAGCAATATTCTAAACAAATGTGGAGCTTTTTCAAAAAAACAATATTTTCTATGAGCGTTCTCTTTGAAATATTACGTGTCAAAGGTATTACCATCCATTAAATGGCCTTGTTTACCTGTTTTTGCTGAATACTTCAAAGAAACACAATTAAATTGGTAAACGAAAAGGAGTATCTCACATAAGAATGCGAGAGCAGCTAGCTGGCTGCGCTGATTAACATTCAAAGTATTTAAAAGTAATGCAGTAGATTAAAAGGTCAGTGTTGCACAAGGGAATAGAAAATCATAAACTCCACTCTCACTTTTGCAAAAGAAAAGACAAGCAATGTTTGTTTCATTTGTTTGTCCCAGTGCATCCAAATTCATTCAAGTAGCTCATTGCTCAGAGGTTGCACCAAGGCAAAGCCCCATGGTAGAAATGATTGACACCTCCTAATCCACATGGATACCAAAAAGCATGTCATTACCATGACATTTACACCATCTTCTGGGATGTGAGACAAAGTTTACGAGCAACAAAGGGATGTAAACAGAGAAAACTCTAAAAATAGGTAGTGTGAATGTATAATGTGCTGTATTTTGAGTCACAAGTGCAGCTTACGTACTTTGAGCAAAGGCATCTCTCCTCACAAGTTCTATTAATTCAGCAAAGCTAAAACAGCCACCCTAGCCTACATTTCAAACAAGCCATGCTGTGTTTATCTTTAACACCAGTAGGCAGACAGGCTGGCTGGCAGGCTACACTGAAGGAAATGTGAGGGAAAGTGGAGCACAAGAGTTATGACCTAAGCAAACAGCTGATTACGGCGAAGATGAGCGAGAAAAGGAGTCATCTGTCAAGCTAAGCACTCCACAGATGGACAAGTGTAACACCCTAGGAAACCAGCAAGTCCTGAGGCTTTGTGGCAGCTCTGGGATTTAAAGTACACCACGGAAACAGTTTAAGATGGAGTGATGAACAGTGGGTAAACCCAAATACATCATTTGCATTTACATGTTATTATTGCTCACCTTTTTCATTTATCTCATTGACTGAGTGAGTCATGGGGAATGTGGTTTCTCCACTCTTTAATGAAATGTGAACAGAAGAAGTTTTTACAACTGTCTGTATAAAAGTGTTACAGTAGCAGTTTCTTGCTGGGGATAATCATTTAATGAGCATCAGAGCTGATTTAATTACTCACATCCCATAATAAACAATCCTGAAAAAACCTACTGGTGTGCAAATAAAGTTTTGACAGAATGTAATTTATCCCAACTTGTAGGCTAAGACTTGACTTATAATTGGACCATTGTTTCTTGACATATAGAACACAGTGTTGACCATTTACTAGCCAGCTATGTTCCACTTCTATTAGCACAATAACAAAACAATGTTACTACTGGTGTACTGTGGCACTTGGGTGCAGAGCGCTGCCTGCATAGCTCCCAGGTGAGATGGTCAACTATCTGTTGGGTAGCAGAGCTATTGCCTCAATGCCTTCCCTCTGCTCTGCACACCCCATCTGCTCAGTCCTTTCCCTGGAGCTCACTACTGCTTCTTTACCTCTGCTCTTGCACTGACAGCCAAACAATTGGAGTCGGGACTGCCTTAACGAGTAGAAAGAGGAGGCTCGACTAATTAGAGACACCCCCGTGCCATCGCCTCGGTCAACAGCGTGATGCAGCTTGGCCAGAGCTGGGACTGTTGGCCCCATCGTGAGAGAAATAAGGGCTGGAAGTTGTTTTTTTCTGGAGGCTGGCCAATGGCGGACCATGGTAATTGCCCAAATCCCACTGTGGCAAGTGAGGACAAAGAGTGTGAGGGCAGCGTAAGCCAAGGAAAGTGAGAAAATGCTGGGACTAAGTGTGGGAATGAAAGTCTAGCAAAGAAAAAAATACAGAGAGAGAGAGGAAGAGGAGACAGACAGAAGTTTAGAAAAATGAGGTACAAAAGATAAATGTTTGTAAGACCATTACAAAAACTTGGTATGACATGCAAGACTGGCGATCCAGAAAATAGCCGGAGCCTGAGGACTCTTCTTTGCACAAAAATAGTACAAGAACAGAGAAAACTGGCCAAAGCACAGGGAGTGTAAGTGAAAATAAAATGACCTCGGGTGCTACTCACTAGGGAGAGGCCGGCAGAGGTGCAGCGAGCGTCTTGGCTGTTGGAGTAAAACAGAGTAGGGTGCAGCGGTGGCTGCACAGTGGGCGCTCACTGGACACTTCAATCACAGGCAGCCGGAGCCCCAGGCGAACTTGGCCAATTAGCCGCACACTGCCGCTGACCCCCAGCTTCATTAAGGGCCTGGGCTCTGGATAAGGGGAGAGAGGAGAGGAGGTGGAGAGGATTAGGGGGTGAGAGAGTAAACTGTCAGCACTGGCCAGGTTTGAGAAGACACACACACACATGCATTTGCACGGATACACATGCTAGAGGTGAAGCTCAAGGTTACAGATAAACACAAATCAACTGTGAGAGCGCCCCATGCCACACAAATACACACTGAGCGAAACCCACTCCCGAATTCCTGGGGGTTTACACCCGCAGCAAAGGTGGTGGTTAGGGGTTAGGAGTCGTAGAGGCCAGAGGGCATCGGCCTCCCCTCTCTCCTACAACGCTGCAATGACAGCAACAGGTGTGGTGGCCGGCAGACATGCAATTACCAGGCTGAGAATCTGCTCTTTGTGACAGAGACAACAGTAGATCAGAGGCAAGATCAGAGCTAGAGGGGGAGAGAAGAGGAGCGAAGTGGGAGGAGAAGTGAGAGACGAGGAGGAAAAGAGAAGGATACAGACTAGTGAAAGTCCCTGGAGGGGAGAAAGAGAGAGAGGCAGAGAGATTTCCAGTCGGCTCTTTTCATCGCAAATCCCTCACCAGCAGAGCGTAGAGCAAAAAAAAAAAAAAAACAGATCAAAAACTAACACATACAGTAGCTATGACACACCTGTTGTTGTGCAGTAGAAATACAAATTTACACACTTTGGTGGTCTGGAGAGACCTCACATACACGTGTGCACAGCACTGAGACAATGACGAAAACATCCCATTTCAAATCAGGCTGGGTGGGGCTGTTCCGGGTGCTTTGGGACAGGTTGCGCTCAATGAGCCCTGACAGCAAGACTGTTTGGTGTATGCGTGTGTGTTTGTCTGCATTACAAGTGTGTACGTCCACATGGGACCTCTGTTTGCATCAGCCTTGCAATGGAAACCTCAGCGGTGATCCAGGAGCGGGGGTTGCAGATTCATACACTCCCTTCTTCATTTTCTCTCTCTCCCTCTCCGATTACAGCCCTTCGATCAGACTAAAGTAATGTTTGTGAGCTTTGCCGCCAGTGTAGCAATAACTGCTGTCAGAAAGCCTGCATGCTTGGGTGGAGAGGAGATACTGGTCCTTTATTTAAAACAAGCCAAGGATAAAAGATCAATGGCCCAATTCAGGCCATGAATTGGAGGGAAAAATTCACAAACATAGTGGTAGATTATGAGAGGGAGATATATGTGTGCACGGGGGGGAGTGGAGAGCAAGGGGGCATCTAGCTCATCTGGGTGCTAGTGGCTTATTGATCGGTGGAGACACACAGCTCCAAGCCATTCATCACAGGCCACTCTCAGGCCCTTAGATAACTCCTATGATAGTGCCCTGCTGCTGAGCAGCTGCAACTGGCCACATCCATTATCCTTCAAAGTAAGCCCCCTAGCCTGGGAACAGGCATGGAGGGGCTGCTGGGTGACAGGCTGGAGGGAGGGCTGGAATGGAAATGGAAAAGACCAGGCCTGTGGTTAAGAGCCTGTGGCTGAGACTAGTGTATACAAAGGCAGGAGCTGGGGTTGAAGGGCCAGGATTTTATGAAAAATGGTGCTGTGACAGCCACAACAGACATGAGAAACTGTCTGTTTGCACCAGTAGGAGGGGAAAAAATGTGACGGCACTATTGTTTCCATTTCTTGGCCAAACAGCATTAGCAAAGCTGTTTTATAGCAGATAGCACACAAACCATCCAAGTGACAGGCAGCTCTGAAAACTGCTGAGTGGCTTCGTATGTATGTGTGTGTGAGGAGAAGTCCCAGATTGGGCAGGTGGGGATCAGCCATAATGAGCCATGCAGGGAGGAAAGAGAGGGAGTGAGGGCAAAAAAAAAAATAGAAGGGAGGAGGCCAAAGAGTGCGGGAGAAAGACAGAGTGAGAGTGATGGAGACGGGCTCAGAGCCAGAGACAAGGCCCCCAAAGAGCAATTACAGGAGCTCCAGAGAAGGTGTGGGCCCAGCCCCCAGGCATAGTTTCAAACAGCACAAAGCCCTGCCAGACATGTACTCACAAGGACACACAAGCATGCACACACACACACACACACTCAATAGCCTTAATCGAAGGAAAAATCCAGATCAGCACGAGGCAGAGAGGGACAAAATAGGAGGTGGTGAGTTAAAAGTCAAGATGAGAAGGAAGCAAACAGGAGGTGGGAGTATTTCTAAGCTGGGGTCATTTCAATCCAAAACATCACCATGTTATACTCCCCCACGTTTTTACTGCAACATTCTGTTCTGGTCGAAACCTGTTCCCTTAACAGCCTGGCCTGAAACAAAAGCTAAAACTCCAGGGCCGAGGTCAGTGTGCGCAAAACTTTCAAGTCGATTGTGCTCCGTGTGGTGAGTGCTAAACAACGCTGAAAAGTCTGGACAGCCTCGCACCATGGTGCCTGTCACAAATACGAGTCTGAAATAGTTTCTGAAGGCAACCGTTTCTGCCCCCCCCACCCCCACCCCACCTCTACCTCCACCTCCACCGCTTAAAGGAGAACGACAAGCCGGGTAGGAACAAGCATGAATGATGGGAGAAAAAGAAAGAGAGAGATGTGCAAACAGATAAGGGGGAGGGGAAATTAAATTAAGAGAAAAGTTCTCGCGCAACGGTATGCACCATTGATTTCCTATTCTCTTGGAAACATTTAATGAGCTTAAATAGGAGCCTCGTTTGACACTGCCACAGTGACTCGGAGGAGCCTCCCAGTGAGAGGAAATCGTTCAGCGGCTGTGACGGCTACCGGAGGGGGTGGAAGATGGAGAGAAGATGGGGGGGAGGGAATGAATGTTTTAATGCCAACGCAAGAGACGTGAGCAAGACAGATGTTGGATTATGCTCGGGAAATGGTCCATGGGTAGCTTTACTTGCCTAGTTCTCAATGAGGAGGAAAAAAAATGAGGGATGAAGGAGATTACTGCGAGAGAGGCAGATGTTGGAGGAGGCTAAAGGTGGTCTACATTCAACCGAGCTGCCTAGTTATGTAGGTGCTTACTCACAACAGGCACTCATTATAACCCAACAATGTCCAATCTGATTGACAGTTACTGCTCCACTGCGGCGTTTCACCTCATTACTTCTTGGATGACCTCCCCGCGTGGCATTCAACAGATGCAATTGCTCGGCGGCCATCTTGTTTTTCTACCCTGCCTCCTCTCTTTTCTCCCTCTATCGGCAGGAGAACTATTGTCACTTCAGAGAGCAAAGTCCAGAGGCGCTCCGCTGCTCTCTGTCGCTGATGAGGGCCCCACTGGGAACCATCGCCGCTTTATGAAGCTGTCTGGCAGAGTGAATGCACTCAGCGTCCCGCCACCTTTTGCAGGCAATCATGATAATAAGAGTGTGGAGTCGGGCATGGCTCTACACTGGCACCACAGGGGGGCTTCCCCTCACCAACTGCTGGGTTTGGTAGTGTGTGTGGGTATGTGTGTGTCCAAACTAACTGTAAAGAATCAGGGTAGACATATTACAAGTAAGCCAATACGAAAAAGAAAATGTGGACTTCGATATTTAAAAAAAAAAAAAAAAAAAACACATTTCAAGCACGGAAATTCTGGCAATGTATCATGATATATATTTACATCAATCCGAGAGTTATGTGATGAGTTTAAATTTGATAGACACAGTCAATTATATGGTCTACAGAGGCGTCCTTGTAAGGATTCCAATGGAAAAGTCTGATCGCCAGACACTTCAGCAATAAATTATGTAAGCAAAAAATTGATTGATTGCAAAAATGATCAAAAGCTGAATTATCTGTTGTAGCTCCAGTATGGATTTTTTGAGATACAGTTCAGTTCCAGAGTTTATGTTTGTGTAAATGCAAGAGGCAAAGTGAGATAAACCATGTTTTACATAAAATCAGAGGAAGCCTGTATGGGACGGTACTTGTGCAGAATATTAAACAGACTTCAAGACTGACTCCTAGCACAGACATGTGCTTATTAGCATGTAAACATGTTAAATCATATGGTGCATCTGCAATAGCTGCTGTTAAGTGGTTAAGCATAAATATTTCAGGTGCCTGTGTATGCTTTTAAGTCAAACATGTTTTCTGGTTTATAGCAGCTTGGCATTCCACCAGAGTCTGTTTCTTATATTAGCAGGACAGAGAAGAGTTCTTCAGTTCGTGACCCCATTTTTTATCCCCCAGCATTGGCTCAACTGCTGCGAGAGCAGCTGGTTTGTACCACCTCTGAGTATCTATCCAGACAGATGCATAGTAAGCAGCGCTGCAGCCAGTGTGGGTGTTTTGCACAACTGGCAGCAGTGCTGAGGCCATGTTTCGGTGGGCTTTCATGTGTGACTTGCAGCAAAAGTTGTGCTGAGGGAGATTTTTTTTATGAAAATGAGTCTTGGGCTGAAACAATCATGTGATCCTCTGGTGATTAATTACGGCAAAAGAAAACAACCTACACAAGTGTGCCCTGTTTCCTTCTGTGGAATTCCACATACAGTAGGCGTGCACTCCCACACATACATACCAAGTATAGGAAACTGAAAGTGACAGAAGCACAGGGGCAGCAACTTTGGAGAAGGCATGCTCTAGCGCCTAAGGCTATGTTCAGACTGAGAGCAAAAGTGACCCAAATCTGATTTTTTATTTTTTGCTCATATGTGACTAAGGTCTTTTCTTTTTTTTTCCCCTTTCTTTTTTCCAAACAGTGTGAACACCACAAATCACATGTAATCTGATTATTTCAGTTTGTCCATATGTGGTCCAAAATCTGGTACTGGTCTGAGTTTTTGCAATACAGCCTCAGCCTGAATAGTCATAACGGAATTGATGTAACTTTCACATCCTTCTAGATCAATATTCATCATAATTATGCACCGCTGAGAGTCTATTGGTGAATCGAAGGAATGTCAGACTTTGCAAAAACAGGTTTGACAACATACAGTAACCTGCTCCTCCTGCCAGCCTCCATGACCCAACTGCTACGTCCTTTTGTCAGGAGGAGGGGGTCACCTGAATTAGGCATTTTTGTGCGAGAGGCACGCAAGAGTATGGCAAGTATCCAGTGCCATAATTAAAAATTTGCCTCTCATCTACATTTTCATCATCGTCTGCTCACAGATTTGCTGGCTTCCACTGCACATCGTCTCATAAATGAAACGTTGACTTTAGGAGCCACCGTGTTTACTTTTTATTTAACAGCATGCTACATGTGACGTTTTTGTTATTCTGCTTTTCACTGTTTTTTTTTTCAACTTGTCTGCACTTTTACTCACTTAATTTTATTTCCTATTTTACTGTATACTTTATCGCTGACACGCCTTTATATGTCTCATCTTGTCTTTTTATGTCGTTCCAATCAGTTTTAATTATTCAATTATTCTATGAATCTGTGTGCACTTTATCCAACTTGTCTGTACCGCATTCATTTAAATTAATACATTAATTTATAAATACATTGATTTTTAATCAATTTATTGACTGAATTATTTTATAATTTAATTCTACAGACATGTTTTTCTTTATTTCATTTCTTCTACATTTGCCTGTAAAGCACTTTGAATAACCTCTGTGTATGATGAAATGCTATATAAATAAACGTGCTTACTTGCTGCCTCGTTGTTCTTTTGGAAATGCAGATCAGTTTCGGACTGCAGCCAGTTCACACTGAATATGATATTGGGCACATTTTAAAAAAAAAAATGTAAACAGTCAAATGAGCAAAATAAATAAAAGAAAAAGTGGTGTGAGCAATAAATCTAAACTGAGCACTAAGGCATGCAGTGTGAAGGTAGACTTTAAACTGCTTTCGAGTGTCCCCAGCTGTCATCTCCACCATCCTTGCTCAACATAGTGCCAGCAAGACACAATCTTTCACTGGGAACTGCCTGTGGTCTTCATCGGAATCCATAGGTCATCATCTATAGGACACTATGGACCATTCTCTAAATCATTTACACTGGCCTATATATAGCCTGTGGAGAAAAGGTCATTATTGAAACAGAAAGCTATATTTCATAATTGCACTACCACGCTTCTATCCCCTCAGTGAAATTGGCTCTCCAGAATATATTCTCTCTCACTCTTTTCCATCTCTCTTTATCTCTCTCTCTTGTCTGTTAGAGAGGGCGATTTTGACAGGCTGACTGTCTCTCCTGATGCAATAACCACCCTCCATTTGTATCTGAGGAGGGTGCATTAACTAGACAGCGTAATCAGGCCGCACAGGAAAGGCAGCAAGCCTCACCAACCGACTGCTTTTTACCACTCTAAGCTATAACAGCTTGCCATTAGGCCACAATTAGCACAGCTCACTCGGGGAAAAATAACCCCTCAAAAGACCTTTGGGCAGCAGAGCGGATGTGAGAAACAGGACTTTTGTCCAAGTCCATTGTTGCAATAAACACCCAGGAGAGATAATCTTATTTGATCATACTTGATGGTAAAGGCAGGAGTACTTTGAAGTAAAAGATTTTTTAAAAAACACCTTATAGTGCCATGGGACAATGACAGTATCCGACCTGATACTATTGACATGGTACAGTGAAAGATTTTCTGAGTGAGAGCTCGGACGGTAAAGGCTTATCGCCAGACACTTCAGACAGTGCATAAATCATCTAAAAAGGCAGCAGCCAAAAGTGGGAAAAAAACATTTGAAAGTGCTGCCTTATCATAAGTGCATTCGCTTTCCAAAACAGGGAGGTGAGTTTTGTTGAAGTACCCCTGTGGTGAAGGTGCACTCCAGGTGAACGTGTTCATCCAGCGGAGGATGCAGTCACACAAGTCTGCGAAAGCTAAGTTCAGCACGCACAAACCCATTCTCTCCCTTGGGGCTTTGGAACAATAAAAAGAAATGCGTGTCCCTGTGGTCATTTGTGGCGTGCTGGCAGTGGGCAGACACAGATAAGAGTTTGGATCGGTGGAGGCTGACATGCTGTGATTATCTCCCGCTGCTGGAATTGACCGTCCATCAATCCAGACGACCAAGAGGACTGGGGCCGGCCGACTCAATTGTTGACTGAGACAAGATTTTTATGATTCAATGACCTCGTGAAAAAATATGGAAAAAAAAAAAAAAAATGTGTCAAGTATTTCAAATGTGTTGTCACACCAGCACTCCTTTGCATTGTGATTCAGATTCACAAATACTCATCAAGTGCTGCCATCTCAGAGGTACAATCCCGAGCACATATGTTCTCACGCTAAGTCTCGACACACACTCAGAGACTACCACCTGACTTTCTGTGGCTCCCTCTCAAGTCCCAGTCTGCCTTTTTGGCTCTCTCACCACCTTTTCTCCTCACCTCAAGCTGCGCGTTCTGGACCTGAAACCAAGTCCATACACCGGACTGAGCCACAGGAGAGATGAGGGAAGGGATGGAGTCAGGAAAGAGAGAGCGTGTGTGTCAAGAAGCACATTCTTTCTGCTGAGCGCCATCTGGAAGTGGAAAGGTAGATAAACAATGACGTGAGCCGCATCCCATCTCCTTCCTAAAGCCCGAACAGACACACACTCGCCACAATGCATGAGCGCCACTGCCACCGATCCTGTGCTGCGTGCCAAGCATTGTCAGGGATTGGGTCTTATCAATCGTTGGCCAGATACTGAGCAGAAGCGTGAGGCAAACAAAGGGAAGGGGAGAGAACAAAAATGGAGAGGAGCTGCAGGCGACAATGAGAAACACAAATGAGTAGATGGCTGGGAGCCACCCGTCCACGCGGCCTGGACCGGCTCTATTTAATCTGGTCAAGTCTGCCCCAAAATCAAAGCAATTTCCCCCAGTGAGCTGACACAGGAAGGAATCAGACAGTCAATCCCACCCAAAAAGGAAGCTGCTGTGGAATTGAATGAGGCGATATGGGGCTACGCAGCATTGTGCTAGGAATGCAGACTATTACAGCTGGGAAACTCTGCTTTATTTAAAAAAGTCCATTTGCATTCACTCAACTTGCAAGAGGAGCTCGGGGGCAACGTTAGCTGTTGCTCCTACTGCTTTTGAATTCCTCACCATATTTCTTAGGCCCTTCTGGCATGCAATATATTACAGTAGTAGTAGAAATCTTTATTACCCCTTATGGGAAACTTGTCCTTGTAGAAAGTCAGAGATAATAACAAAAACAATATACATACAATACCAAAGCACATAAGTTGAAGAATGATGAAGAGCAGCAGCTGGAGAAGCAGCTGCAGGGATGTTTCCCTGCGGGTACTGCGACCCGTGGGACCACCCTGTCCTGAAAGAGTGCTTCGCTAGACCTGAGTAAGACTAGAGTGAGACATGCAAAGACCACAGTGGGGATGACATGAAGAAAGACGGCCAAAGTGAAGAGACTTTGACAGCTATCCCTCGGGCAGCGAGAGGAGCTGCACCTGTGTGCACCTCAGCTCTGCTCAGTTTAGTTTCTGTCCCCTTAGACTCCCCCGCCCACTCAAACACACACACACCTACACACACACACACACACACACACACACACAGCAGTCTCTTCAGCGCTGTTGGCACTGGCGGAACAACAGGAGGGAGGGATCAGGTGGCTGGGGCAAGTCGACAGAAAGAGGGGAACAGGGAGGGGGCTGACAAATGAGTCTCGTCAGGTAACATTCACAGATGTGAAGGGATGGAGGGGAAGAAGAGGTAGAAGGCAGGTTAAAGGAGGGGAGGGTGTCTGTCAGCTCATATCGGTTCATCAGCGAAAATCTCCTGCCCTCATTAGAAACCACTGCAGTCAGGAAAGGGAAAGACAGACGAGAGGGTCTGTTTGCTCACCGAGGACCGCTTACTGATTCTGACTGAGGAGACAACGAAACACAGCCCGAGTGTGAGACGCGTTTCACTACGACGGCTCTGATCAAAAAGAGCAGAGGAAGAACCCTGGAAGAACTCAAGGGCCTAGAAATTTGGGTCAGACACATGACATATTAATATAATGACTGGCAAGAAAAGAAGTGTGAGACGAGAGGAAAGGGGAAACTAAATGAAAAAGAGGACTGAAAGAGAGCCAAGATATTCGCAGCAGAGATAATTTGCGCCTCGACATGACCCAGCATGCAGGGAAAAAAAACGAGGAACTTCTTTGCAACCACTTTCAGAAAATAAAAAGAACATAATCACTTTAAAGTGATTTTGGTCGAATGAATGCACGATCCTTCAGCTGTATTCAGACCTTGATAAATACCCACTGTCTAGGCTGTTATTAAACACCAGAGAGACTGGTTGGTCCCCGTGCCAGCCAAAACTAATTAAAGCCAGGCAGATGTGTCTGGACAGCGGTGTACCACACACTCACAATGTTACGCACGTGCTTACTTGTGTGCATGCTTGCACTCACACAGACACACACCAGCTCTAAATGGGCTGTTAACCATGTCCGCTGTGTAATCAGTGCCGGCTGATGAGCCGTCACCAAGTTAACTAGACCAGGTGAACACAAAACAACAGCATCTCAGCTTTGGTTTCTAACTTCGGAGTGTTTGGCTTCGGAAACTTTTTGTCAGCCAGCGGCCAGTGAGAGAAAAACGCCTTTCCCCCTGGTGCCTTATTATCCTCACCAACACCAGGCAACACGTTTCGTTTCTGTATTCCCCACCTTCACTGCTGCAGGTGATGATGAGAGTCAGAGCTAACAGCAACCAATTAATCTTTCATGGTGCACGTGTTCTTGCTTTTGTTAGGTCTGCTTCGTGAGTTGTATGAGACTGCAGCTGTACAATAGAGGGGCTGGTGACGCTTTCATCCTCCTCCTCTTCCTCCTCTCCACTTTTCATTCTCATACTTTGTGAGCAAACAGCTGGGCTTTTTTTTTTCCTCTTTTTTTTTTTCCTCTTTTTGCAAAAGCTATCATTACAGCAGCCTACAGGCATGAGAGCTGCACTCCAAATTGCTGATGGAAGCCCAGCTAGCCGAGTCAGAGCTAAAGATGAGATTGCATTGGGAGTGTGTGTTGGGGTGTCGGGTGAGGAGGGGGGGGTGGCGGGGTGTGATGGGGTGGGCTGGAGCTATTAGATGATAAACACACAGAGTCACACACTCGTGCACACATACACGTACAGAAGCGCCTGACATGAAACAATGCGAGCACCTGTGTTTTATCTTCATTTAGGCTGTCGGCCTCATCCCCACGTAATCAAACCCATCTCAGGTCACATACACACACCAGTGGCTCTCTCGCAGTCTCTCAAAGACACACACACACACACACACACACACACAGTAGTGACTAATCACCCATCTGGAGCAGCCATTCCCAAGTCTGTTTGACAAAGTGCCCATGCCCACAAATATAGGCTAATGCCCTTCTCAACAAAAGGCTTAGGCTGCATTACAACCAAACAGACAGGTTCGGGGAGGGGGAGGGGTGGCTTATGACCTGGCTCAGACAAGCATGGACAGGGGAGGAAGCAAGTGACATCACAGATAAGGGTGATGCACTTAGGCTAGCTGCTAGTGGCTACGTGGAGCTGACAAGTCAGTACGTGCGCTTGATTTCAATAGCAGCTCCCAGAGTCAAGGGCAGAGAGAGGGCACAGTCAAAACAGTAGGAAAAAAGCCATTTCAGGGTGACTAGGCTAGTTCGTGAAGTGAAAAATCCAGTGTGGCTTACCCACAGGGCTTTGCCGAAACCCCTCTCGCTGCTAAATATTAGCATGTTAGCAGTGGCAGGGGCTAGCCATCCTCTCTCGGAGCACTCCGTGGGTTAGGGCTTATCCTCCAAATGCCTAAACCACTGCGGAAAGCTGTTTCCCCAGCAGAAGCGGGCTGCTGGCTGGCATGATCCAGGTAAGTCTCCTACTTGTGTGAGGGGCCTGATGCAACCAAAGCCAGGTTCAGAATGTGGGATAAGGTTGGATCAGAGCCAGGAGCCATTAGCAAGCAGTGTGTCTGACACAACGGGCAGAACACGACATTTTCAAAAGGCGTAGAAGGACTTGAACAGAGCTGTGGTGAGGAGTGCGAGGCAGCTGTTTCATTCAGGCCTTCTGATAACAACCCCCCCTGTCCAGATTGGCTACTGCAAACGGGGCACGGGACTGTAAGGCAGCACGAATACAAATCACTTCTTTGATAGTCTACACTGAGCTAAGCAAAAACTAGTGAACTGGCATTCTCTCATTCATTTCTTAGCTGATCAAGCCTCTTGTGGTTCAATGTGGGCTGCTAGAAAGAATTTTAATGTACTTGCATGCATTTAGATTAATGTGCATCCTTACAAAAGAGAACATGACAGCATGGTTAATAAGCAGAAAACACTTTAGCTATCAGGAAGAGCCAGCAGTATGAACAGACAAAGATCTAGCTAATGGCCCCAGCCATATCATTTACTATACTGCCCCAAGCCAAATGCAGGATCACACATTGGCTCTGCAGACAGGAAAGAAGGGACAGTTTCATTACTCAAGATAACATCCAAAGAATACTTTCTTCAGGATGAGTTTTTGCCTTGATCCCCCATTGTGAATAAGCACACAATTAGCACATCAGTTATGTGTGAGCAATGAAAACTCAGGTTATTCGATCCTCTTTTGCTGCTTAGCGCTTGGATATAACTACCAAACAAAGCTTATGAGCAGTGTTACTAACAGATGGAGGCACAGGCACTTAACCCCAAAAGCACAGGCCTTTCATTCTGTTTTGGGTTTTGCGGGGGGGATAAAAAATTGTTGGCAATGCTACTCTCATTTCAATTATAAATCAGTGGAACAAACAAGTGATTTAAAAATACTGGTGAGAAACCATCTGGCTTTTGAGTGTTGCTTGATCTTAACAATCCGTCACAGATTCAAGTAGACTGTGCTCTGCTGGCCCACCTATCACACACTGACCATTGCAATCACCAAAAACAACAAGCCTTTACATCTGTGACTGTGGCTCAGTCCCATTAAAAACCCATCACACCCACTACAGCCATGCTACGCTTACTGCGCACAAAACCCATTGCTATAATTGGTTCCACTGCACCCTTTACCCACTCTGGATGGGCCAAGCGGCAAATGCAAACTACTCTGCACTAACAGAAAAGAACCATACCCTAGTCATGTCTCAGACACAATCAAGCATGACAAATTATTTCCAAACACGGGGAAGAAGTGAAAACATAAGGATTGTTTCAATCAGACAAGAAAGAAATAAGGGATAAAACAGAAAAGAGAAGAAGATGAAGTGAAACCAAACATTGTTCATCGCCTGCTATGGGAAGCTATGGGTGATGACAGTGTGACTGCGGGCTGATGGCATGCCTCCAGATGAGAACACACACACTCCATCACACCACACAAACAGACAGAGAGGTGCGGTTGTAAAGCAGATCTGTTGTTTCACGGAGAGGGCCACAACCATATTATTATCCCAGCCAGGGAAAAAGAGGAACCCGGGAGCCTGGTATTCACCGATTCACGGGACAGTCGAGAGCATGTGTTTGTGTGAGGATGTTTGACAATGAGAGGAAGACAAACAGAAAGCAAGGAAGAAAGAAAAAAAAAAAAGTTGGACTGTGATCATGTATGGAAGTGTGACTGAATAAAGTATGTATGCATGGAGGTGATTGTGTTCCATCAAGACAGAGCGGTAGTTTGAACGAGCATCGTAGAGATGTTTGTCATACCAGAGCACGGAGCGTGTCTGGACTGGGATGAGACTGAGAGAAAATGCTAGCGGGCCCCTAAGGCTCTCTGAATAAAAACACACAGCCTTCTCCCTTAAACAGAACACACTCAGGACAGACTCACTGACTCTCACAAACTCGTGCTTTCAGCGAAGGGGGAGCTTAAAACCACCCATTAGTATATAAAACAAAAAAAAACCAAACACAAATGAGAGTAGAGGGCAGGACTGGAAGTGATTTATGAAAAAAAAATGTGATTTATACGTAAAAAGTAACTAATTATTGCCAGCAAGAGACAATAGAAACTCACAATCAGTCATAATTGTTTCTTGGTGTGACATGACTCCAGATAAAGGAAAACTATAATTGATATTCTGAACTGACTTTTGTTAATTAAAGCACTGATTAGTCTGCTAAACAGACATCGACAACCAGAGGCGCAGCACTGCCCTTTAGAAAAGGCACTTGCACAGCGTTAAACTGAATTCCTTTGAGGCCTTCATTTTTGGCAGCATACTGTTGTCCAGGGATCAGGACATCCATTGATATGTAAACAAACACGAAAAATGGAAGGGGAGGTTTTCATACGAGACAATCCCCAAACCGAGCACTTTTATTTGCTTTCTCCAATAAATGTCAAGCTTTATTAATTGATTGAGCCTGAGAGGGACAGAGACTGGGAAGGGAGAGGCGGTGGAAGCTATACCACAGAGTGTGCATTGTGATTTGATTTCACTCCGCTCTCGGGGGAAATTGATGCAAAACTTTACAAATTACATCGAGACATCGCCTATATATACATAAACCCTCAACTCTGATAAACTCTGTATAGCAACAAAAAATCAACCTCAGAACTGATCCCAAGCCGTATGTAGGAAGAGTTTAGAGTTGAAGGGTTGGTGGATTAGAAAGGCTGGACACTGAACAAAAGGGGCTTACTGAGAGCCGGTTCTGGGCATATAGGGGAGGCGGCTGAGGACAGCACACTTAATGGAAGTGACAGTCAGCAGATACGCGCCAGTCCCCTCCATCCACAATCGCTCCCGCCACCTCCTCTGGCGGCCCAGAAAAGAAAAGGAAAATAAGAAAAAAAAAAAAAAGCACACCCTTTCCCCCCCATCTACTGATTACATACAATACACCCAACTATACCGGGAGAGAGGAAGGGGAGGTGGAGCGGTGGGGGGAGTGAATGGACAGGGAGTGCTGCCAGGGCCTACTTTTAGATAGCGTGGTTATCAGCGAGAGGAGAGAGAGAGAGAAACAAAGAGGAAGTTTACTGGCGTTGTTTTATCTGGAAGGGCATTAAACTGAGAGGCACACAGGGGACGGGACAGCGAGAGTAAAGAGAAAGACCATTCAGAGGGAAAAGGGAGAAACTGTCCAAAGTCAGGCAACCTTCAGATGTGCCCTGTCTCTCTAACTCACAGTTACCCACACACACACTTTGCCCTTGGCTCAAAGTCAGCCCCGGTTCATGGTCGCTGACTTTGATAGGAGTCCGGGCCCTGGAACGAGTTGCTAACGACCCAGAAAGCTGCTCGTCGGGCTATTGGTGCAGCTTGATATGCAGCGAGAGAGGCCGTCACTGGGATGGAAACTGAATGCAGCCTTTGATAAAACACTCAAAGAGGGATAAAAACAGAACTGGAAATAGGCAACCCACTAGAAAGCGGGGGAGATAGAGCGGGCCAGGCTGGGGGTAAATCCGTGCCCCCTGTGTGTTGTCCTTGACCCCGTCGGATGAGGCTGAGGCCTGCGGGGAGGAACAGAGTTGGGTACAGCACCCACCAGGTGTGCGGCTGGAGAGGGATGAGAGGCACGTCGATGAGTGTGTGTGTCCCCAACCCAACACACTGCCGCCAAACACAACACCCAGGCAGCCCGCCGCATCCGACTAATCAGAGAACTTAGCCGCTGACCTCTCCACAGGCTCTATACCTTTTAATGAGATCCATGCCTTTGATTCGCCTAGCTGCCTGGAGGGAGAGACAGATCATGCATAAGCTCAGACACACACGCACACAAACACGTCAACTTGGCCAACTGTAGACGGACGCTTTCGCACGCAGCCATGGACACAAAGACACGGGAGATGTACACGGTGGAAATAATGATGAACGCTCCGCGCTCCGCAGTGGCCGAGGGCCCTCATGCGTGCACACACGTGCGCATGGGAACGACGGACTACAACAACTACCGCCTGAGAACTAACTAAAGCCAACTAATCAGCACACACAAGGACACGGAGAACCACGCAAACATAAGCTGAGCCCAACTCAAGGACACAACACCCACCTTGTTAAGGGAAGGCCAAGGGAGGTGCAGGTGAGATTGGATCCAGACATGCTTGCTCACAGATAGAATTGAATTATTGATCAGCCAACAGATTGTGTTATGAGGAATTCATGGATCCGAGCCTCGGCTGCCCAGCTCCCTCAGGCTGAAAGACAGACTGTGTGTGAACTCACTGTACATGTATACATTTGTGTGTTTGTGTGTGTGCTCGTGCGTCTGCTAAGCCTAGGGGAAGCAGGCTGCCCTGGTCAAAGTCCGAATTATTTTCTGTGGGCAGAGTGGGCAGTGTGAGCTCGCACTTAGACAAGACAGAGCAAACAGTGAATCGATCAAGCTGGCTGGGGTGATGCATACAGAAGGAAGGCCTCACCCTTGCTGCGCTGAGAGGGCTTTAACTGCTCACACACTGAGTGGCTTTTTCATTGGCACTCAGGCAACAGCACAATCCTCAGCTCTTAATGCCACCAATGGAAAAAGAGGAAATGGGATTTTTATTTGTCTGAGCTCCACGGGTGGTCTGCTGCTGCTAATAATGCACTGAAGTACAGGGTCTAGCTTAGCTTGTGTTCTGTTATTAACGTCAATGCCAGCCGACATGAAGGGCATGCCATTAGACAGGGGTGGGACTGCATTTGTCACAAGACTGTGGCACCTAAAAGCCTACTTTAACCCAGAAACCTTTTAACACTTCCTCAATGGTGCACAGCATGAGGAAGTGGACAGTGCGACAGGATGATTTTTTTCTTTTTTGCACTTGATTACTTTTTCCAGGGATTAACCTAGTTCTTAAAAACACAATCAAAAAAAAGTCTGTAGGCAGGTTGTGCTGGTGTATGACTGAACTTTAGACATGTCATGATGGCAGGCTTTTCCAATGTTGCCTCACTGATAAAGTCCGCCACACCTTTATGGTCACACGCTGACGACACAAAACGCAAATATCAATATTTTAAAGGTGCGGTCAGGTCTAACAAAGAACATTGCAGACAGAGATGAAACACTAAGTCATTTTAATCCAATTTAATCAGATTTCCCATCCCGAAAAAACAGACTGTTCATCACTCGGAATTAAACCATATTTAATAATCGTGCTGGTTTTCAGTGATTGGGACTTGTTTTGTTTATATCTTATGTTGTGAACAGATGTGTCGTTTTAGCACGCTGCTCAAGGGGGATAATGCTTTGTTTTCATGTCAGAAGGTGGAGAGACACATAAGAGCCCAATGGGGCCAAGACGTGACTGCCGTTTTTTTTTCCATTACCCAAAGAGGACAGCAAACTCTGTATTACTAATTAAACAACAGACACAGAGGAATGCATGATGACATCCTGACAGCAGGCACAAAACAGAGACTGGATTTGAAACAGAACAGAATGTGGTTACATACAAAAAATAAAAAAAAATCCCACTGGCTGAGGGAGAAGGATGTCAGTGGAAGTGTACTGCTGATCACAACGGGGACAACTACAGAGAGATCTTAATGGAGGTCTGGAGTGGTGGATAAATGGCTACTTCGGCCTGGTCACACCACCAGTCGGCAGCGGTCCACAAGTAAACAAGCGACAGCACACATGCCCTCTTACACCCCACTTTGCCTCAATCTGCTATTGGAATGCTGCGCACTTCTCCTCCATATCCAATTGAAAGAGGATGAGAGTAGAGGGGGAAAATGTCTCCTGGTGAGACTTGTGTGATTTGGGGATCCAATTTGGCAGAATGTTTTCTGTAAACAGTGTAACTGCGGCTTGTTTTCAGAGAACGCACTAGAGAGCAGCATTAGGCCGTTCACTGTGTGGGGAGGAAAGAGACGAGGTCCTGGTAATAAGGTTCTGTAACCCCAGCAGCAGATCTACTCCGGCTAATGACTGTAATTAAAGAGCCCAGCTCCACTGAGGGACGTGACGTGGGATCGGCTCAGACAGGACGTAGAAGAGATGTAGTTACAGCAGAAGGAAGCGACCACAGGGCTGTGTTTCAAAACTTTCACGCTGAAAAGAATCAGAGGCTGAGTGGTAGGCGAGCATGTGTTATGAGGCCTTGTAAATATTTAGGCATTCTTACAAGGGCATGTGGCTGCGACTCTGATGTCATTTCTCCTAGGTCTATCATTTGCTTTAGTTAGAGGCTCAAAACCCTGTGTGGAGCAACTGTAAACACAGATCTGTCAAAAGGGGAATACTGGGAAACAGTGTGTCACAGGATAAAAATAATCTGTGCAAGAAATAGAAGAAGTTGTCAGCTGTCACTATCACATGCCTGACCACCTGAATACGGAGAGTTCGGCAAGATGCAGATACCACATCTACGTGATTTGCAGACAACAGCATAAATTATCCACCAACTTCTGTTTTTTTTCCTTTTTTTTTTTTGCTGAAAAAGTTAAGAAGGGAAACAAAACTGGGAAGCTTTGAGGCTGCCCAGATGAGTCAGGGAGGAATAATGCATGTCATCACCCCTGCACGAATAGAAGTGCGAAGCTGGGGGGCAACTGCAGACACCCAAGACATAGAGCTATGATGACACCTCCACAGATCTGCATTTCAGAAGACAGCTCCAAGCCCCAGGCATGTTTGAAGCACCAGGATTAATATCCACGTAGACTACAGACACACTGAGCGAGAAAAGACAAAGAACTGAGTTGGGGGGAGAGGAAAAAAAAAAAAAAAAAAAAGGGAAAAAAAAGTTATAGAGTACAAGAGAAAAGATAAGAGACTCGCCTGATAAAGAGAAGTGGAAAGTAGGTTTAGCCATGGAGATGGTACCAGGAAGTTAGAAACACAAGGCCAGTGAGTACTTCCTCACTGTTCCAGCACCAAGGGTCATGGTTGGCTGATTAGACATAACTAATGTTCTTGTATATCATCACCAAACCAGAGTGCTGTACACGCCTACACGTCAGGTTTTAGCTCACCACATTCACAAGGTAAAGACCTGACTCACACTTATGACCTAGAAATGTGCACTGCTGCAAAAAGAGAGCAACAAAAACATGACAAAGATCACATCCACACTTGCCACGTATGTAAATTTGTATTTGTTTGTATTTGTATCATCTTTTTCCCCTGCTGAATTATTCTGCTGCTACACTGGGCAGCTAATTTCATCACAGCAATCAATAACAAAAGACTACAGAAAGAGACATGCCTTAAAAAAATAAATAAATAAATAAATATTGCTACCTTAGCAAATCTCACCTCAGATGAGCGTCCACAAATTTTAGCACCCAGTGGTCACTAGAAAAATGTCAGCTTCTAAGGTTAAGGCAGTATCTTTGGCAGTATTATTACTGCTGCTCAGACTGCTGCCACAGTAAAATGGTCTGTCAGTTTACAGATGAGAGAAGCAACAGAGCCAGTGGCATTTAACTAGATTCTCAGTAACTTTAACAACCGCTGTATGAACAGATTTTAATGGGTCCCTCTTGGATCATAGGCTACTGAAAGGCCACGATACCCACCTCATTTAACAGAGACAAGGACATGATACTGACAAAAAAGGATTTCATTTTCGTAACACCATTTCATTATGAAATGTAACGAAGGCAGATAACCTTGCATATATACTATATTATCCCAGCTTGATAATAAGGCTCGTGAATTTAGATGTGGGCACCGCAGAAGATGTATAGATGCATATAAACTTTGCGTATTTATCTAATGTGCTGCTGAATGAGCTGTGCTTTAAAGTCAATTACATGTGCACTCTGCTTCACGTTTTCATTTCATCTATTTAGCGTTCGATTTCAATATAAAACGACATAATGACCAACAGCAATTGAGTGTTAAAGGAGGCCCTCGAGCTTCACACTAACAAGCGCAGGTATATGGAACATCTCGTCTATCCACCGCAAAGACATGCAAGACCTCAACATTTGAGTGAAACAGACAACCAAGGGACAGACACCCAACCTCCAGCAGCGCTGCCACCCACATGTCCATTTCCAGCTGCCAGCAGGTTTCAGCAGATGCCAGAGATAATAAGGACAGCATATGGTTTCTCAAGATCTAATATTGCTATTGCTATTTTAGAGCTCATGACTGCAGAGTTCATATTGCGGTTTTCCAATTTGAGCAGTTATTCAAATGTAAATCTGAGCTTCATTAACTGTGTTCAGGACCCTCCAATGATCAACTCCAGAGAAATACACAATACCAATACGGCTTTTTTTTCTTTTAAAAAAAACAAACAAAATCCATAAATTAAACAAAAATGAGCTGCAGATGTACTGCTTTGTTTTAATATCATTCAAAATTGTATTACACTTAAAATTACACACATACACATTTCTGGCCCATCATCTAAAATGTCCCCGTTCTGAATAAATAAAAATGTATAAATGCCTAAATAGATAACAGCTGCATGCAAAAGCAGTTATTAACCGAGAGACCTTGTCTGTTGGGAACAAAATAAAGCATATAAGTATTTTTTTAAAAGCACTTGCTATGTCTTTGTAAAGGTTGTATGTACACTCTGAAAGTGAGTTATTTCTGAGATGCATTAGATTCATTCATCTCTTCAACAAAGTTACACTTCTACCGACCATCCCTCTCTGTCTTCCTCAGTTTGCCACATTATCTCCCCCCTTAGCTCTCTCAGGTTAGTGTGACCTTCATCTCCAGCTGCTGCCAATGCACTGACCCTTCATGCATCTGTCACCCACCATTTCTGGCTGAGGCTCACGTCCAGTCCTTCATAATTAATCACCCAGTGTACATGCAAAAAATTTAAAAAAAGAAAAAAGAAAGGCCAATACTTGACAGCAACTACCACATTAACATAAACCAGCTGGTCGTCATATTAGCTGTAAAGCAGAGGTGATAATTAAAAATGATCTTGGCGGGAGTAAATTGGTCAGTTTGAGGATTAACTGTGAAATGACTCACATGGATAAAAATGAATTGCACCCTCCGGTGCCTTGGCTGGGATTAAATGGCACTCGACGTGGAGCAACTCTCAGTCAAGAACAAAAAGTGCAGTGAAAATGCATTACAGGTGGAATAAGTGGCTCTACACAGTTTCCATTATTCTGTGGTTACTATAAGCCTAAGTCCATTTCAAACCCAAAGCTCTCTGAGAAAGATATATCAGCAAGCTGCCAAATCCTGCACAGGCACCCTCAATTTGCACAGAAATGAAGCGTCGACTCATCTTCAATATGTTAAAGTCTGCGAGATCTGAGTCGTCTTTTCATCATAAAGTAAGGGAGGTGGACCAAACATCGGCTGTCACATTACACTGATTGAAGCAGGCACGACCGACTTCCCTCTGAAGTGTTTAAATGGATAGTATTTTGATAGCCATACGTGCCAGACTCAATTACCAAAGCAAAAAATAAATTAACTTCCTGCTCTCTTTTCTCCTGCCAATACAAACCTTGAGAAGGAAGCATCTGACAGAGATTTCCCAGGATAGGAATCAAGGTGACTCTTCACTTTCATCATTTCTGATAAGCTTTCAGATACCTTCTTCTGTGGTGTCAGGCAAAACGCCTGACTCTGAGTGAACTTTTGCCAGTGGCCTGAGTAGGTGTGCTGGTTGACATGCCTCCAGTACGCAGCATCAAAAGCCTGTGCAATACTATGTGTCTGTCTGAGGCAGTCAGTTCGGGTGCCATGGGGAAGTGGGTGAGGCATATGTCTGTATTCTGTCACTGGCTTTCAATCGTCACTTTTGCAACCTCAGTGCTGCTGACAGCAAATACTACCTGTTGCTCCCAAAATGTCCTTTGAACAGCAATTGAGATCATGATTTCCTCTGGGCCAACTTTTTTCCAAGTAGCCGCCTACCTCTGTAAACCCTATAGCACATCAGCCCTCTCCTCCTCTGCTCTCTCTCTCTTTTTAAAGATACTGGGATGTCTCAGCTCTTATGCAGAGCATCCTGCCCACAACCTCTCAACCAAGCAATTAAGGCAGCTCCCTCCTCATGTGAATCATTTAGCTCTTTCAGGAGTGTGAGCATGTTTACAATATTCATCATGTTCCTCTTACTCATGCTCTAAGCACTGAGAGAGGAAAGAAGATTCACAATAGTTAAAGGTAGAGGTGAGGACAGAAGAAAAAGCAGTGTGGGCAGGAGTGGGGTAAGAAAACCAGCATGTGCTGGCAGCGGCGTGCAGAAGAAATTATGTCAAGACAGGTTGACTGCATGGTGTGGTTGGTCGTGGACATGCGATGAAAGACAGTGTGGGTTGAGAACGTGTCAAGGTTGTTTTAGAGGTAAAAGTACACCCTGCTGAGCTCCACTTGACCATAATGTCTGGGGCTGAAGTGTTTGGTGGGAAGCCTGCGGACAGACCAGATTAAAGCCTGGATCGCAGTGAATTTAAAACTGTATGAGGTGCTCGGTTGGAGATGTTGGGTTCATAGACGTGCCGGGCTGGTTATCTTCTACCACAGAGCCCATCTCATAGCCTGGGAATTAGCATGATCACACCTCGTAGGTCTGCTAAACATCTGCTTGTTATTTTTGATCTCAAGTACGTGTCAGAAGGGGAGAAGTGTCGAGCAGAAAGGGAGGCAGTGTGAAGAACAAACAGCAGCACATCAGAGCAACAGGGTGGGGATACAGACAGGAAAACTGTTGAGGGGATAGTTTAGGCCAGGGCCAAGGAATCCGAGGGCAAGGGTGGCCACTGTAAAAAAAACCCAGCAGAGATAAGATCAGAAATCCACCTCAGCATGACGTCCCTTCATCACAGGATAATCCCCAGACATGAAAAGACGAGCATATCTCCAATCTGAAGGAAATCTCTATTCCCCAGATTCTTTAGCTGCCTAATGCCAAGCCGACACACCCGTCAGGCATCTGCCCACACTCCTTCGAAAACTATGTGTACCTTAGATAAGCAAGAGGAACGAGGTGATGCATATGGATCTTTCTCATGTGTGGAAAACCTATTTTATGACCACTGAGCTTGCAAAGTCCATTGTGAAGAGGGAGATTGTCGGTCAAACAACATCCAACAGCACACTTTGTGTCGAGTGAAAGTAGGTCTAACAGATAAAGCAATATAATAATGATTTATTGTACATCCTGTATTTTGTAGGGACAGGGAAAAAAAGGAGATTAACTAGTAATTTAAAATGAGCCACTTGAATTGAACCAATGTCACATATACTTTCCATGTATCAGTTTGTTTAGTGGTGTGTTTCTGCCTGTGCGCTGCAGACAGGAGGCATGGGATTGCTTGTTGCTTATGAGGATTATGGTTTTATTTTCAAAATGAAAATGACAGAAGTCAGTAATCCAGCGCAAAGGAAACAAAAGAGACTGCAGATGCCTTTCAATTCATATGACCTCAAAAAAAAAAAAAGCCAAACTCTTGAAAATGTGACGCGTACTTCCAGGACACAACCAGGTTTCCACTGTCTGACAAAACTGTAACTGTAAAAAAAAAAGAAAGAAAAAAAAGAGCAGGGTGAACTTTAGCTCACCCAAAACATGTAGGAGCTTAACAGCTGAGTGCTCGCTGTCCAGCAATTCACCGCCTCCGTTTCTCAGCCGGTCAGAAGCTATTTCACTGGATCCAAAAATACACCGAGTGGATCTCATCGCAAAGTTTTATTTCCAAAGCTCGCGGCCTATTACGCTAAAAGGGGAAGGAGGTGGGGCGGACTCGTGGAAATGCCTGCTTTGTGTCTTGTTTTCTCTGCCTTGCTCATATTACAGAGCATGAGCTTGCATTCGGCTTTTGGGATTGTTTTGCACAAGCCTGAAAACTAACATGACCTGAATGAGAAATGTCTCCTCTTCACTTGTCCTGAAAAGAGCATCTGTGATGAAAAAGTGTGGTACGCTTGTCTTCTTCACCCTTGCAGGGAGCAGGAGAAAACATTTATCACCACTCTCCTCTGCGCAGATAAGGTGTCTCTATTTATTCAGAGCAGAAGAGATAAACACTGAATGAAGCATTGTGGGGCAGCGAGAGAGAGAAAGAAAGAGAGAGAGAAAGAAGACAGAGATGGTGGGAAAAAAAAAAAAAGGACAAGGAAGCAGCTTGGTTTTCAATTGCTTGTGTGTGTCCATGTGAGCAGATGGCATCTATCCCCTGTGCAGTCAGGAGACTGGAGGCTGACCCCCTGCTCTAACCCCCTTCCAACAAGCACTTCTACCACCAGCAGCCGCCTTTCCTGCTTCCACGTGCCCCCTCCATGCGCTAATCCATTCCCACTACGAGACTGTTTGTATAATGTTATTTAATGGGAATAATCCCTGGGAGATGGAGCACCCTGCGTACAGTAGATCCGTCTGCAAGGGCTGGAAGAAGGCAAGGGCTGTGAATAAAAGGACGATTTAGGGGCGGAAACAAGGCAGTACAGTGGCGTGTTGAGGGCTGCGCCAGGGACTGAGAGATACAGACTGACAGAACTGCACAGGAGATTCAACAGGGACATGAATAGTGCTTCTGTCTCCTTGTTCTCCACAAGAGAGACACAAGACTGAGGGAGGCGAGTGAAAAAAGAAAAACAAACAGGAGGCATTGCTCACTACTACTTCTGTCCTCTCAGATGCTGATGTACAGCCTAGTGTCCAGAGGTGAGGAACACAGTTCATGTGGCCATTTCTCACTGAAATTGCCTGTGTTCAGGCACAGACTGCTCCTTATGAGGCAACCGGGCAGATGCTGTGGCTGTAGTGCCTCTGAGATAGAATGCATGGTTTAGTGAAGAGCATGTCTTCAGGGCTGTGTTTTTTTCCTTTCCCTCTTACAAAACAATCAGCTGTTGAGTCTGAGAAGGAGCAGAACAAGTTTGCAGCCAGACAGTGCTCAGTACAACTATGAAGGGCTGGAGTATGTTTCATAAATCATGCACAAAATATGAAATTTAGTGCGTAATTTTAAATCTTTAAGAAATCCACCACGTATTTTCATGTCACTGTGGTTCTGGCTGTTAACAGAGCATGTTTGTTTGCAGGATTTTTTTTGTCAGGACATACACAGCAGACAGCAACAATAAGTGAAACAGTAAGACGTGAAGAGCAGCGGTGCCGTGCGAGTGGAAGTAACAGCGTTCCTGGGTACGCTTTACGCACCCGTGCCGTATCAATAGGGCGTATAATAGCCTATCAAAACTTGGTGCTCACATTTACCAGGCTCTGAAATTGAAACTACGGTTAAACGACGAAGCAAATCGTCCCAAACCCCCTCCGCTCTGATGGGATACACCAGTTTTCCCGGAACTCACCTTGGAGGAGAAAAAAAAAAAGAGCGAAGAGAGTAGTTGCACAAGCGCGAACAGTCCAAACACTGAAGAATTCCCCACCACGATGGATTGATAGTAAGAAAAAAAAAAATCCGTAAGCAAGTTTACATTTTACTCTTCCTCACGCGTCCCGTTGGCAGGTTTCAGAAAGGCACTATTCCGTAGAAAAACAGGGCTACTTGGTTGTATCAGATCCCGATCAGAGGCGACACGGGCAACTCCTCAACAAAAGAGTCTCTGGTTAGAAGACCGGGACTTTCTCCACGCCCAGGTGACGAGTCACATGATAAATTCCAGGTGTGCATGTGTCTCCAGAAGCCGCGGCTCACTTGGCAGCTACACACCTGTGGGATGCACCTCCGCTGTCATCTGAACGAGCCGGAGGTTTGTGTGTCGGAGGGAGGAGAAGGAGGAAGGAGGGAAGAAGCGCGCACTGAAGGAGAACCGACGCGACCGGGAACCGAAAGGAAGCAGCCTTTCCCCCCCCCCTCCTTCCTTCTGTCTCTCTCTCTCTCTCTCTCTCGCTGCACGCTGCCGGTGGTGGAGGCAACAAGCGGGGAAGTAGTGCGAGGAGGAGAAAGAAAAGAAAAAAAAAAGGGGGAAACAAGTTGTGTCGTCTTGTTCGCCGACGCACCGAGATATTTCCGCGGGCGGTGGGGAGCGGTGTGGCGGCAGCCCCGGCGCTGTGCTTCCCAAAGTGTGGTCCGGATCCAGCAGCAGTCTGTGGGGGCGGTTCCAGGTCACTCCAGGCAAAACACAATCATGTTTAGATGGAAGTGTTGCAAAATAATCCAAAGTGGTGCTTTTGGATCACTAGCGTTCCCCTCCCACAATATATATACATATGTGCCTAATTCTGTCTAGTCATAGGTAACACTTTATTTTCCTCGACACATGCCTCTAAAATATGAACATTGCAATTTCTATATTTTAGAGACATTTGTATAGAGGGGGGAAAGAAATCTTTTTGGTCGATTTGACTACACAGATTTAGTTACCTTTATGTCTGGATAAGACATTTTGACATGAGTAGGGGAAGTAGATGTGGAAATAATAACATTAACCATGGCTGAATTCCATTTAGCTGCTCTAGGTTACTAAGACACTTGAACTGTAAAACCGAACCATGGTTAATTAATCACTTTAAAGGGTCAGTTCACCCCAAATTACAAAACAAATAGTTTTGTTTTTTCCTGTCAGGTGGTTAGAAATGTGTTGCCACCCGGAGACAATGTAGGAAAGGAATAAGTGTTAAACATTTGCGATTGGCTCAGTTTTTACGTTCAAGTGTCCTAGTAAACCTTAACAGTGAGTCAGCATAGATGATACCAAGAACTGGAGCGGCTAAATGGAATTCAGCCATGTTAATATTATTATTTCCCACATTTACTTTTATAGATGTATACTTACCTAAATCTGTCTGGTCATATCTACCTTGCCTCTAAAATATAAAAATGACATAAATCAGATGTGTTTAGGTAAAAATCTTTGGAAACTTTAAAGGGTCACTTCACCTAAATGTTAAAATGGATGCAATCTAGCAGCTGGTTTAGAAATATGCTGCCACTAAAATAACCCAATAAGCCCTTTCCCACCAACAGACAACTGTAGAAAAGGCACAAGTATCAAACATTTGGTTTATTATTCCCACATCTACTACCCCTACTCATGTCAAAATGTCTTATACAGATGTATCACTACCTAAATCTGTCTAATCAAAGCTACCAAAAAGATGTACTTTTTCTATATAAATGCCTTTGAAATATGGACATTACATAAATCAGGTCTGTTTAAGTAAAATTTGTGGAAATGTTAAAGGGATAGCTCACCCAGATGACAAAACAGATAGCTTTGTTTTTTTCATACGGGTGGTTAGAACTATACTGCCACCAAAAAAAGATGCACCAACAGACACTGCGGGGAAAAAAACGGCTTAAGTATTTAACATTTACGATGGCTCACTTTTTCAATTCAAATGTCTTGGTAAGCCATAACAGTGAGTCAGCATAGATGATACCAGGAGCCTG
>NW_007577796.1:803258-810996 GCF_000690725.1 Stegastes partitus
GCCATTGTTCATATTATTGTGCTTTTTCACTCATGTCAACATGTCTTGTGTGAAAAAGGCATGTAGAGGTGCAGGACTATAGCCAGGATTTATGAAATACTGAGGTCAGGAGTCCAAATTCTTCCTGCCACAACTCTACCACAAACCGAAAAAATGTTTGAAACCATAATACCTTTATTTCATTTTCAGTTTTGTCTCAAAATAGACAATTTGAAGAGGTTAACCCTCAATAATATACCAAACTTTGTACAATGTGCAGTTTGTGTGTAACTGTAGACTCTAACCGTCTCCTGAGTTCTGTTCTCCACCTTTCAACAAGCAATATTGAGGACATGACCTCGGCATCTGAGCAGCCACAGCCATTTCGTTGCAGCTGTTCACAACATTTAAGGTCTCTCCACGGTTATCGATTAAACCCCGAAAAACTCATCTCTGTGTATTGAAGTTATTTGTTTAGATGTGTTTTTTTCTTCCTTGAAAATAATCCTGTTCTGCCCGCTTAGATGTAACTACACTGTTGCTTCCTCTAGAATGCGCAGATCTACAAAATCTCTGCCTCTAGCTACACTCGCGCTTCACTTTAATCACTGCAGCTAAGGCACACCAGCTCACCTTGGACTCTGCACAAACACTACCGCTGCTACTCTTGCATCTATGAAACCTGGAAGATCTGAATCCATGTTTTTGACATTGCCGTCGGTACACTGCAGTTTCAAGGTGGAAATGCTCAGTCTTGGGGATGACTGCTTATTTTGCTTATGATATAACCACCAGCATACAAAACACGCCATGTGGACATGTTAACTAGGTCTGGGATCATTTGAAACACACCCTGCAGTGTGTTTATCCAAAAACAATCTCTTGTTCACGCAGGATAATCAGCAGACATCACCATGGACAGCTTCTGCCATATATTGTATTGGACAGATATACACCAGCTCCCAGTGAAAGCTGTTGACAGGGAGGTCTGTCAGTTTTCCAGAGAAAGATGCATCTCTGTTGAGTTGCCATTTGTTGAGCGTCAACCAACAAGTCTCCATTCACTTTGCACTGGGACGGCAGCAGAAGCCTCAGTGTCAGCTACCTTTAAACCAAACTGACAGTAATCGTAAATTAGCTGTCACTACAAACTCTATGTGCAGCACATCTGTTATAGTTTAAGTGACTGAATGTAATGATGTTAATTGCACTTTCCCTGTTAAATAAACAACAAAACAAAACATAAATAAACCATTGGTATTCCGAACAAATGAATACAGATTAATGTGGAAAGGGAATCTGGGGATACTGCCTGGCATAAAAATATTTTCTAAAGCAGCCACTCCTCATTTATTTATATTTCACGGCGCCCCATTTGACTATGTCCTTACAAGAGCCGTATTAGTAGTCATTATGACACAAATTATTGGTGTGCTCGCTCTACCTTGAGCTGTTGAATCGTTAATCACCAGAAGTATAATTTTGCAGCCCTTAAATCGAGCTAAGTTTTAGAAAGCGCAACAATCTTTCATTGCCCTGTGAATATGTAACAACCTCTAAATCCGCCATATGTCTCGGTCTTTTTTAGACAGAACTTCACTGAATCTTGACACATTCATGCAGCGAGGGGCTAAAAGTAGCATTGATTTCAGATATGGGCCATATGTGTTTAAGTACTGCTCAAGCTTGATTGGCTCTATCATCACCCGAGAGGTTTTTACGAATAGCTCCCCTTTTTCTCTTAGAGCCTAATATCACATAACACTGCAATTTGGCGCACTGAGTTTTTGCGACTCCGTGTCATGCCTTGTTGTGTGGCTGGGTGTCAGTTTTGTGAGTGATTTATGGGCATGTAAATGAGGCTGTCTGTTGAATGAGGGAGATGTGCTGCCTTTGCCCAGCGGGCCCCGGAGCAAAAGATTGGAGACTGCGTGGGTGTGAGTCAGTCCCTAACTGCTGACACAGGCACAGCGCTGGCAGAGATTCACAGAGCAAGATGGGGAGATGGCCTTCACAGGTCCTCACATTGACTGATGAGATCAAGAAGAAAGTAGGCCAAGCCAGACAAGTGTCAGGCAAACAGACACCCAGAGATAGAGTGAGAGAGACAAACACTCCCCAATCACACATAGAACCGGGAGAGTGGAAAGTGGCGGGGTAGAGCTGGGTTGTTGTGGGTCTGAGTTCAATATGTCCAAATCGGTTTGTCTAAAGAGTAATGAGGCTGCTGAGTCTTGGAACATGCCAGCCCAGGGGATCTTGGTAGTAAGGGAAGGCCAAGTCAAGGCTCTCTAAATTCACTAAAGTGGAATAGAAGTTCACTTTGTTCTACTAGATAGGCTGACTGTGATGACATTTTGATCAATGCTCCTATACATTCCTGCGGCTTGCCTTTATGTTGCTTGAATAGTGATGATCTGTTATCATGCTGGTGTCAAACAGTACCATTTGTCATACTGGGTCCCTTAGCTGGTCCGGCCAGTAAAGCGTTTGACTATCAACATATTATACAACCTAATTTATGATGCCGTATTTCAGTTGTCCATAATGATGTAGTGGTCATATCACATTCAAGGTTCATAGTTCAGCCCGTCTGCCGTGTGGACAGATTGCCCTCTGTTGGCCGCCGCTTGTATTGTCTCATAAGCTTATTAACAATCAGGAGTGTATCAATTTAATTCCTCCCTAGTTAGCTTCTTTAAGTACAGTATAAATATTGAAGTGGTTTATACTGTAATTGTATAGCCTTTTTAATGTGCATTATTTGTCAATTTAATGCAGTATGATGTCAGTTATAGCATTCCTGAACATACTATTACAACTGCATTTCACTGTAGAACCATTCATTCTCTATTTATACACCAGGGTCCAATTAGGGGGAATCAAATTACACACACACATAAGCAGAGTAACATTTGTATGAGCTCAGCTCTTACCCTAATCCAAACCTACTTCCAACCTTCATCCTAAAACCCCCATCCTAACCATCAAAGGTGGACAAAAATACAAGGACAGTCCAAACTGTCCTCACTTTGACCGTCTCGTACGCTCTCATTCACACATATAAAAACAATGCAATCCAGTACAACGACACGATGGTATCAAACGGTTATTTAATTATTAACAAGTACTGTGTTTCCATTTTATTGCACTGCGTCTCCACCCTTTGACCCCATTCCACATTTATGTGTCACTTAGCTGATATAAACACATATGTGTTATTTCTCAATTGTTTTTTGCGATTATGGTAAATGATTTGCATTTAGCAAGTCTCAGTTAATTACATGTATATATTGTTTTTTTCATTGATACAGATGGTGTAAATATTATTAATTTATTCCTCACTACAAAACATTAGACTGGCACAGAGGGTGCTCTGTTAATTACATGCCGCTGGGTAAATAACATATAGCACTTGACCTTGGCTGCCGTACAAAAATGCACTACGGCATTAATTTTTTAACACAAGTGGTTGAAGTAGTTGCTGACAATGCCGTGTTTATCTCAAGCCGTATGCACCTAATCACCTATTCAGCTAAGAATCAGGAAAGCCTTATTCTACACACTCTCATAATTGTACCCTTGCTGCGTAACTGAATTGTCAGTATGTATGAGTCTCGTCATTCCTTGTATCACCAGGTGAAGGTTGCCACATACACTGTAGTGGCAGAGACAACAGATGGAGCAGTTCACAGACACAGGAACTTGTCATGGTGGTGAATGATAAAGGTGTGAAGAAAGACTCAACGGGGAGACAGGGGAAGGTTATTTAAAGCGTAGGCAACACTCTGAAATGAATGGCTTCCTGACCTAGCAAAGTGCACCTCCAGCTGTCAATATGACTTATAAGTAATCGCGTAGGGAGGGTTGAGATGTGTGAGTAACCGCGCTACGGCTACTGTATGCAGAGCCCACTTCCTTCACAAAGGCATGTGCGACAGGGAGACATCAGGTTTGGCATGAAACGGACAGACAGACTTATGGTGCTGTTCTGACTCAGTCTGGGAATAGCCACAAGCTGGGAATAGCAGGGTGGCAGCAGTGTGTGGGCTGGTGTGAACAGTCTGCAAGCTTGTGTCTGCGTCTGCATGAATGTGTGTCAGAGAGAAAGCAGGAGAAAATATCTGAATTAGGAGGCTGAACTGTAAAAATGCTGGTTGAGTGTAAAGTATGTCACAGATATGTACAATAAATATGTACAGTGTATAAATGTACTGCTGCTGTGTGGCGCCGAAACTATAATGCTGCATATGTGGCTCTGACCTTGAAGTTTAGGAGGAAACTAAAAGGAGCCATGAGCGACATTTGTCTTCTCTTATCAGATGTCCCTTTATGCTGCCTGAGCTGTCATTTTACCCAAGAAAAATGTCATTGTTTTCCCCTCTCTGCTCATAACACAATCTAATCACAGTTTGCCCAGCTCATCCTGTATTGTCCAGGTGGCCCCACTCTGAGGGAACAGAGAGACTTTAAGCATCAATAAATGTCTTTAACCAGGCTGATGTGATGTAGACCAGATTACACAAAGGCCTCTGAGGGTCCAGCTACACTCATGTGGAGGTAAACAAATGCACGAACACACCTACTTGCATGCACGCACTTTTAAAAGCGTGCGCCACCCATGTCCAACTGAGTCACTAATCAGAAGCTGAAAGGGACTGTGTGTCCTTGCAAAGGTCTGTAAATGTGTGATTACAGGGAGAAAGCTGCATCAGCCATGTTGGTTGGCACACGCACAGGCTATGGTCTTACTTAAACTACCATGAGCGGCTGTACACCATCAAAGATAGATTAGATCATGACCTGTGTATGACATTGTTTTTCCTCCTTTCTTATATGAGCTCTGTGATTGATGGTTCAGGAGGAAATGAGCTCTCAGCATGTTGAAGACGGTGTGTTGTCCACTGAGCCCCTTTTGGATGTCAGGGTATTATGGAGGCTGCCCAGCAGCCTGTGCTGAATGGCCGAAACAGCTAAGCCATCTGTTACACTCTATTTTCATCACTCTGTCTACCAGCAGGGAAGGCCATGGTCCAAAGGGACTTTCAGCTACTCTCACAGAGTCCCTTTTTGTTCAACAGGTCAAGTTTAAGCCTCGCAATGAGGGACCACCTAACCAGATCTCATTTCTGCTGTTGCCCAGGTGATTATAAAAGTCACACATCGCTTGACTAGGCAGAGCAGGTGATAAAAAGGAATATACTAATACACAAAAGTAATCAGGTGCCTCCGAGAATTAGAGGAGATTATTACTGTCACAGTTGTTAAATGACCATAAACCAATGTGTCCTCAAATTCTCTTTAAGCCAGGTTAAAGGGATCATCTTGTGAATTGAACTTTGTTCGTGTAGTGTGTTCCTTGGGTTGAGAAGAGAGAAATTTGAGCTTTCCAGGTGAGGATGAAACAGAGGCTGGCAGGATTCATTTGAGATTACTTGGCGCAAACATGGTGTAATCCCCTTATCTGCGTACTTACCTGTCCCTGACAGTGATCCAAGCCTACCTCTATGAGCCTCATTGGCCTGACATTCTGGCAGGAGCAAATCCCTGTCTAATGTGTCAGCCCAGGCAGCTTTAACACCTGGCATGCCAATGCTTATCTGCTGAGCACCCAAAAGCACCTGCATTATCCCACTGAAGCCTCACAACAAGTGAAAAGGCTTCTAATATCCACACAGGGAAATTATAGTTTGTGTCACATGCACAGTCTGCAAGTACATGCCATTACTAAAGGCTTACAGCCTGACCAGAACACATGTACAGTAAAAGACATGCCTCCTTTAAGCAACCTTACCTCTGGTGGCTGACTCGGAGAGGATTTTACAACTGATAAGTCTGTCTTATTATTTTTTAATTAATGAATGTCATCGCAGAGTAAGTGTATCCCTCTTAAATTCAGGGGCTTAATACCTTCATTAGTTGTTAATCCCTGTAGATCCACACCGGTGATCAAATATGCCCAAGAATTTATGGTCTTTGTCCCCAAGCCTGTGCTCTGCAAGAAGAAGTTTCTGCATCACTTCCATGCAGAACTGTGCTTATTAATGTGGTCCAGAGGTATTTACTTTGTCCTATTTATTTTTTCTCTTAAACAAACGCAACTTTTAGAAATGTGCCACATATTAAAATGAGAGGACGGGATGCAATTTTAGGAATTTTAACAGGTGAATGGCTAAATAATTGGCAAAAAACAGTCACAGCTGCTGACAATAGTGCACCTTACATATTTAAAGCCCTTTTCAGGGATGTTAAATATTCAAAACTATGTGCTTCCAGAGTTGACAGTCTAAAATCGTCTCTGGCCCAGTGGAAAATTAATGGGCTTGGACATGAAATTTGTTTAGGGCAATATTATGAAAGGTAATCCATTACATACACGCATAGTTAAAACAGGGAAACTACAAGTTGGTTAATCAATTTCCTGTCCGGCCATTTTTCACTTCAGGCCAGCATCACCAGAGAGCAGAACAACTTCTAACAGGTGCTGACTGACCAGGTGGAAATTACTTCATCCTCAGTGCCCCAAATGGATTAATTTATTTGTGATTGGGACATTACACTTTGAATTTTTTTTTTTTGAAAAGTTTTTCCTCAAAGTTTTGGGACAGACCAAACAGCGAGCAGAAGTGAGCAGGTGAGGAAAGTTTTGATGTCTACACTGCTAGCTTAAGCACTGTATAAAAAAAGTACCACAGCTTGATGGAGAGGCTTGTGTTTTCACAGTATAACATTAGGACATGCTAGAATACGCTTAACTAAAGCGGTGTTTTCGCTGTATCATGCTTTTATGATAATTTCTAGTGTGTCCAGACGGTGATAAATCGTATCCAGCCAGTTAGGCGCCATTACGTTAATTGTGCTAATGGGTTCCGTTATGTAACCATTATGTACCATTACTAAATAATTGCTAATGTTATCGTTGGTGCTTCGTAAGCACACCGTGTACGGACTGTAAAACATGAAATAGTTGTCTTTAAGTGCGTTAATATTACACATGTTGGTGCTTTCCAAAGGTTTGAGGCCTTCTCGGTAAACCGGAGCAGGTTTAGCCTCGTCTGCACTGACATCTGGTGGAGGCTCAGCAACATAGCCGCGGTCAAACCTGGGGATCAGCAGTTGGTCTTCCGGGACGTTTAACATGCTGTTTTTCGAATTTACTTTCTGTGTTTCGTCTTGTGTGTAGTGTGAGACAAATACTTTTTTTTCTGTGGCATCTCTAAATTACTTTATTTACTGTATGGAAATGTACGAACTCCTATACAGGAATTCGCGATTCAGTCAAATGAGCCACCGTAGACTGACGAATCGTACTATCCGGTATTTTTGAATGTGTGAAGTTAATATTGGGTGTCCTATTTAGGTTTTGATTAATCTCCGATTGTACAAATACAGTAATTTAAAAGAAATAAACGTGTATGTAGAGGCGGAACAGACATGACAATAGACTACGGGAGATCCCATGATGCTTTGCGCCACGGCGACAGTTTACAATACGTTTAAACTTGAAAACGAGCAAATTTCAACAATCGGTGTTGGTGGTTGAGTGTAAGGCTTAGATTGTGCTCAAAGACAATATAATTGCAATGAACTGATTTTTAAAATACCATTAGTAAGCATTGTATGTAGCGGAAGGACACCCCCGGTCCTCACTGACTTCAAATCAGCTTTGCGCAGTGGCAGTATCGTAGCCTATGAGGTTTATCCGAGGCGCGATTATTGCTAGTTGAAAACTTTACCCAATACCCCGCCTTGACGACTT
>NW_007577796.1:812668-859982 GCF_000690725.1 Stegastes partitus
AATATAGTCGGCAATGGCAATTTTTGACGGTCTCGAAAGAGGCTGATAAATGTGTGAAATAAAGACTTGGAGTTTACGGTTATATGGAAGTGTGGTCGGTATCAAGTGAGTTGTAGTTCCTTTGTTTGACGGGAGTCTACAACCATGTGTATAAATGTTTCCTCATTGTGGTGTAATTAATATAGAGATTTAAGTAATGTGTAAGTGTTCCTTTAACAACAGCGCCTTTAAAAAAAAAATAAAAATCTTCATGTTGATGCTTTGTTTTCAGCTACTCCTTTTGTCTCTCTGTCTTTAATGTTAGCTGTTCTTAAAACATTTGCACCTTCTGATTAATTTCGATTTTGATATGTAATTTTCAGCAGCTCATTCATTTTCTAAAATGTTCTGTAATACTCAAAGTGTGTGTACACTGCAGGCTTTGAAGGCATTTAGTTACATTGTAAAACAGTTTTAGGAATCATTACTCTCTCTACATTAAGAAAAATTATTGTTATTCAGTACACACATTATGATGGTGCACAAACATTACCATATCTGGCAGTTAAATACGATTACTTAATGCTATGACAGCAGCAGTTTCACTCTGCTTCAGCACACTTTAACTGACTTTTCTTCATCAAACAGTAATAGAGTTCCAGTGACATGAATATAGCCTGACTGGTTTCCTTTACAGTTGTAGCATTAGATTTGTGTATAACTATGAAGTGTTACATTTGTGTATAATTATATTCATTTGCATTTGTTTAATTGAGTTCTTTTTGGGGTATTAATTTATGTGGTGCCTTACATATTAGATATCAGATTATTTTGTTATTTTATGTTTACTTCTTGCCCTGCTCTGTGTCCCAAATGTTGGTTCCTACCTTCTATTGTTTTTGGTACAGCGCTTAAAATGGACGGACAGGGTGAAGGGGGAGAGTGGAGCGTGGTCAGCGTATGTCGTTCTGAAGCTACCAATAAAGCTGCTGAACTGTCCTGCCGTTTTGGTGATTTATTAGCACGGAAGATAGCAAAACATAACGAGAACATAAGGTAATTGTAACCAGCCTGAACCACTGCCTGGGGACGGGTGAACCACACAGCTTTTCAGGGTTATACAGTCATTCTGCAGCATTGAACCCTAGCAGAAGGGTGTTGACATATTATAGACTCCCTCTCACTACTGACTGGTATATATCCTTTCGCAGTGGCAGTATTGTAACCTATGAGGTTTATCTGAGGTGCAATTATTGCTAGTTGAAAACTTAAACCCAATACCCGCCTTGGCAATTTGAAATATAGTTGGAAAGGCAATTTTTGATAGTCTCTGTAGAGACTGATATCAATGTATGAAGAAAAAGTAGGGCATCACTACTGATGTAATCTAACTCAATACAGATGAATTAGAAGATGCTGTAATAGGTGAGAAGTTGCAATGTTAAATGCAGTTGTTGTGTCATTATAATGAGATTTATGTAGACATTTAAGTGTTCTTGTAGTAATAGCATCTTTAGGAAAATCTTGGTAGTAAGGTTTTATTTTTCAGAAGCTCATTTATTTTCTAAAATGTTCTGTAATTCTTTATTAAAGTGTGTGTACATGTCTATTGCTGGTGTTGAAGGCTTTTATTTAGTTGCATTTTAGAACTGTTTCGGGAAACATTGCTTTTACTAAATTGAGCTAAATAATTTTTATTCTGTACAAACATTGTGATGGTGCACAAACATCTATGATCAATCCCAGATCTGGCAGTTAAATAAGATTACTTAATGCTATGACAGCAGCAGTTTAACTCTTTCACTGGCTTTTCTTGACCAAACAATAGTCGAGTTCCAGTGACATGAGTGCAGCCTGACTGGTTTCCTTTACAGTCACGCTGCAGTGTTGAACCCTAACAGAGGGGAGTTGACATATTATAGACTCTCTCTCAGTACTCTGTGGTATTCATCCTTTCGCAGTGGCAGTATCGTAACCTATGAAGTTTATCTGAGGTGCGATTATTGCTAGTTGAAAACTTAAACCCAATACCCGCCTTGACAACTTGAAATATAGTTGGAAAGGCAATTTTTGGCAGTCTCTGAAGAGGCTGATGAGTTGTTAAGACAAATAAATCAGTATGTGTTTCATCTATTAATGTTAACACAGTTTTCAACATTGTTTCTATGATGTATTCTCATGACCTGAAGAATAAGATTCTCTATTGAGCAGGGTAGCTAGAAGCCTTTGTATTGCAGTCTGATAATGGCACTGTTTTCAAGTTGTTTCAGAATAAAATGAACATAAAATGTGAGACACTGTGACTTTCTTTTTTGCTCAGTCAATTATCCAAATAAACCTCATAGTGAGAGCAAGCACCTAGACCAGCAGTTCTCAAACTATGTGCCGTGGTATTAGTTTTGTTTATATGTTTTACATTGCTAGAGTCATATGTAAAGGTGTGCAAATGTAGGTATTTGTTTACATGATTGTAATTTGAATGTCCAGGAGGCAAGACTCAGATGTGGGTGAGAGGGAAAAAAAAGACCCGTAACACAATGCGCCAAATCTGCTGTCTGTCTGCTGTCAAAAAAAATCTGCCAAAGCGCTAATAATATCTAATATAATATCATTTAATAATGTCACTGTTGCAAATATCCTTCTGTGAGCCTGCAAAATGAAAAAAAAACAATCTGTGTAATGAAACACTTGACAAGATAGAAAAATTGTTGGATCTCGGTAAACATGTCAGACTCTTTCCAACAGTTTAACTAATATCCCAACATTTTTGATGAACCGTATCATAATCACAATTGATTCTCAAACCAAAAAAAAGAAAACGGTTTTAGTCTATTCATAAAACACTCTGAGCTATACGTTTGGATGCCCAGGCCTAATGACACCACTGTGTTTGCAGTGAGTGAAGTCATTTAGGTACAGATGTTACTCTGGCATCCAATTCATTAAATGTAGTTTCATCTCTCATCCAGCCCAAGCCACACTATCAGCTGCTCAAGCATGAGAACACTTAATTGCTACTACTTTAAATATGTTGATGCAAGGCACACCTTGATCAACAGCTGACCTGGCAGTTAAGTAAGCTTTCTTAACCCACAAAAACTATGTCATGACAACAGCAGTTCAACTTTAAACTGACTTGTCACAGATGTGTGCACATATTAGAAACTCCCTGTCAGTACAGAAAGAGTGGCAGTATGATAGCCTATTTATTTGAGGTGTGACTATTGCTAGTTAAAAACTTGAACCCAATACTCGCCTTGATGAAATAAAACATAGTCGATAAAGGTAATTTTTGCTTGAATCTGAGGAGACAGATGTGATTATTAACAAGAAACACAGAGAAGACTCGTAGACGTCCACAAGTCTGGTTCATCCTTGGATACAATTTCTAGATGTTTGAAGGTTTCACGTTGTTCTGTTCAAACAATTATACGCCATTATAAACACCATGGAAATGTCCAGCTATCACACCGCCCAGGAAGGAGACAGGTTCTGTGTCCAAGAGATGAAGTGTTTTGGTGCATATCAACCCCAGAACAAAAGTAAAAGACCTTGTGAAGATGGTGCTGAAGCTGGTAAGAGAGTGTCATTATCCACAGTGAAACCAGTCCTGTACTGACATGGGCTGAAAGGCTGCTCAGAGACGAAGAAGCCATTACTCAAAAAGCAACATAAAAAAGCCAGATTACAGTTTGCAAATGCACAAAGACCTTAATTTTTGGAGACATGTCCTGTGGTCTGATGAAACTAAATAGCATCATGAGGAAAAAACATTGTGTGGAAATACTGTAGCAGCATCTCAAGACATCAGCCAGGAAGTGAAAGCTTGGGCGCAAATGGGTCTTCCAAATGGACAGTGACCCTAAGCATAACACCAAATTTGTGGGCAGAGCTGAAAAGATGTGTGGATCAAGATGGCCAACAAACCTGACTCAGTTACATCAGTTCTGTCTCGAGAAATGGGCCAGAATACCAGCAAACTATTGTGAGAAGCTTGTGGAAGGAAACCTAAAACGTTTGACTCAAGTCATACAATTTAACGGCATCACTACCAAATACTAAGGCAATGTATGTAAACATCTGACTTTGAAGAAAGTAATAAAAAAATTCACCATCCTATTATTCTGGTGTTTAGGAAAAATAAATACATTTGGTAATCCTAACTGACCTAAAACAGGAAAAATTTAGTCACATTTAATGTCAGACAGTGAGAAAAAAAAAGTTTTCTGTCTTTTTATACAGTGTATGTAAACTTGTGGTTTCAATTGTATCATAAAAAAACTGAATTGGCCCATAAAAATAAAGATGCCTTTATCTATTCAGGGCAATTTCATTTGGAAAGTTAATTTGCCAGATTGACACCTAATATTTTGTCTTTGTCAATCTGGTCTTAATCTAATTTACATGAGAAATAAAAGAAAATCTTGCTGTAATCTAGACAATACCAGACAAGCATGATGTTCATTTCAAACACATAAAGATTTAATTTACTGAAAGAGAAATGCATTTAGTCTACGTGAGTGCATTCTAAACTAAAATTGTACTGAAAATGTGTGGCACTTCTAGCTGTTCAACTCTTGGCCTAAAAATTGCCTTAAATGTTCAGTAAAGAAAAAAATAAAATGGAAAATCCATTTCTGATCATCAGACTCTGTTACTTTTTAAGTGTTTTTCATAACCTGTCAATATATTTATCTCGTTATCTCTCTATGTTTATTTATCTTGTTCACTGGTGAACAGATTTTTTGAAGTTATTTTATTTGTCGCAGTTTTAACAATCACCAGCCGTCTTGTCCTCACTCTCAGCTGTTTTCATATTTGTGCAAATTGAAAACCACTTCCCGCTGAGTGTCACTGATTATATTTCAGGAAATACATTCTTAAGTAGCAACGTTCTGTCATTTTATGATCACTTGTGTGCATCAATAATAGAGCGTCCTCATTATGATGCAATGTGCTCACCAGAACAGCAGGGGGCACTGTAGGGTTATGGAGAGCGAGATGAGAAAATATAATTGAACTGGAGGAACATACAGTTGTTTCCGTTTGTAATCTTTTAACATAAGGCCATTTAGTTTGTAGCAAAGTGATGAAGAATTTATAGAAACGCTTTGAAGATATTACACAGGTTGACTTCTTTTTTTTTTGGAAGCTTAATGGTGGTTGCTGTGTCATGATCACCTGTAATTAAGATTCTCTTTCTGAAGTGAAAATAACATTTGTGTCGTCATGTTTTAGCAGCCTGTAGAGACTGTTGATTGCAGTGATCTCTGATTAGAAGAAGGGTGGGTTTTTAGGCAATCACAGGGGTGGAGGGTTTAATCAAGACTGTGTTCTCATTTGGCAGATGAGCTCAGAGCCTCTTGTCACCCTGTCAGCACTCTTACACCCTTGCTGTCATCTGAATGCACTTAATTCTCTCACTGGCTCACATTGTCCGTATTTATAACCGTGATGGGGCAGGCAATTTTTACAAAATGTTAGATTTAGCTGTGGCACAGCCCCACAAAGACTGCTAACCAAGATTGAGGAAGCTATTTATTAAAGTTGTAATTCATGGATTATTTTCTAAAATTGTATTACAACCCAATGAATTATTCCGACTCCATGATGAGTTTTCATCCAATTTAGCTGCATTGGAGTTTAAAAATTCATCAGAGATTAATGTTATCATAAGCAGTGTCAGTAGCTCTGTGTGGGAAATTTGTTTCAAGTTGTCTGCATGTACATTTCATCTACAGCCTGACAGTTAAAACATATTTTATTATTTAGGCATGTAACAAGTCTCGGTTTTCAATCAGTATCTTTATTTGATTGGAGGTTCAGATATTTTGTAATGTGATTATTGTAATCCTGCTGCTTGTAGTGAATCATTTCTCATTGCTGGTAATCAGATTGTGGGGAAAAAAATGGATAATGCTTTCAGACAAATGGAGCATTTGGTTTTCTTCATCAAAGGTGAAACTAAAGCTTTGAAGAGTGATTCATATTTACATAAATTAGTCAAGACGGCTCTTGCATATAATCTTCATTCAGCATGACCCGTGAAGCGCTTGCTTTTCCTGACTATTATACACATCCACTGAGCATTGATCAGCTGGCTAATGTGTGTGTGTGTGGTTCTCTTGACCTGCTTGTGACCCAGTGTTTGATACACGTTAGGATGTAATTATGGTCTCAGACAAATGAAGTGAGATCAGCTGTCCCCTCTCTACGTTGTGCAATGCACACTTGAAATCTCTCCAACTCTGACCGTTGAGATTTCACTGACAGGTGTTTATGTGTCAGAAATGAAATGGAAGACATGGCTTTGTTCTGTGTAAGCGACAGCTGGAGACATGCCAAACATAAACAAATAAATTGCACAGCATCACAGGACTAGTTCCTAGGTAACCATGTGACAGTGCCGACAATTGCTATGGAAACCAGTGCATCCCCCTTCTCTCTCTTCCTCTCTCTCTTTCTCTCTCGCTCTGTGTTTCTCAGGTCTTTTAGGAAATGTGTGAGAGTATTCCCTTTCCTGTGAATTGGTTTTACTTTCCAGGTTTGACAGTTGTGGAGGAAGACACCATCACGTCACAGAAAGTAATTTCCCCTCATACTCTGTACAAGATGTTGAATAAATTCAGTCCGGCTTCTACACTAAAGGCTGTATATCAGGGGAGGAAAACATTGTTCATAATAAAGTATTACAGGTAGAGATGGCGAAGCTTTTCTGAAATATTAACCCTTCTTTTCTATAGTACCGTGCAATTAACTGCCCTGCTTTCATGCTTTTCTTCCAGCGAGCATAATATGAAAGCTGTAATTAGCATGAACTCCATTACAAATGAAGACATTTTTCAAGATCAGAGTAAACAAAAACTAGTTTTAATCATTTTGCTTAGATCTTTTGTTTAGCAAGCTAATTTGCAATTTGCTTTGCAGCAGGTCTTTTGTTTTGATCCTATTTGTCACAAATCCAGTTACGTACAACTCCATGCTCCGAATGGAAAACCAAGCTCGTCTTCAAAGACGGAGACATCACAGCCTATTCTATTAAAAAAAGCAGGTGCAAATCTAAAAGAGATGCTTTGATTTGCAGCCAATTACGGACATCCTTGTTGCTTCACCTTTCTGTGAGTGCTCTTCCTCTTTCCTCTGAGCTGGGCCCGTTATTCTTGGTAGATAACCAGAAATGTCGAGATCACACGAATGAACGGAAACCTCAAAACTTATCAAGTTATTCAACACACCCAATTAAACTTGTTCCAATCCTCTAATGCCATCTCCCTCCTAATGGCTGCGTGGCGTACAAGGGGTTGCCCCCAATTAGCTGCCTCCTGTGACACCCTGACACAGGAGGCAGCTATCGTGATTGTATTTCAGCTTCAATTACTTTGAAAACACTTCAGGCAGGGGTGACTGTTTCCCTTGACTCTTATTTCATCTTTCTCTCTGTGTTTTCTCTACTTTTGATTGGTTAACCATGTCAAAGGGTAGCCCATCCTGTTTAGGAACAAAAGAGCTATAAACTATTACAATTATAGTTGTGTTATGAAATGATTGGCAGGTCTTTGTAGATGAATAATCTATTTTTATTTTCCGCTATACAGTATTATACAGTGATCTAAACAGCATTGTGGATTTCTCATAGTTTCCTCAGGCTGTAACCTAAACAATTTTTTTTTTTTTTAATTTTTATTTTCCAAATGCAAATGAACGTTCAGGTCAGGGCAATAAGTAATTAATCATTACATTTCATATAAATAATATTTTTAGGGATTATTGTTATATTCTGCTAGTTAGTACTAAAAAATATTTAGCATTTAATAAATTAAGGGTATTACCCTTCTGCAGGATTTTTCCTGACTTAGAATGGGCCTTTGGGACATGACAACGGTAAAATTTGTCAGTGTAGAGTAAAGACAATGACTCTGTGTTATCTTTTTCAGCAAAAAATGTGTACGTTTTCATATTATTTCTGCCAGCGGATAAAGGAAAAGTTTTTTTTTTTTTGGTTGTTTTTTTTTTGTATTTTCAATTCCTATTATTCTGATGCTGGTGATTTTCCTTTGGTGCTGGCTTAAACCTCCCTGAGGGTGAGTCAGAATTCCGCTATGCAGGAAAAACTTTGTACTGGTTCTTCATCATACTTGGTAATTTGGCCAGTATAACCTTGAAACTGCAATTTGATGGTATTCTATGCAGCTTACAAATTGTGTGTTTTTATATGCTGGAGGACACATCATAAGCAAAAAAAAAAAAAAGCAGTCAATGGCATTATGGAGCATTTCTACCATGAAACAGCAGTGCACTGATGACAGTCTCAGAAACACAGATTCAGACTTCCAGGGTTTCATATAGACTACATTTAAGGACCCTTTCAACCCTTTCAACTTGCTGTTCCGTATATTCTACTTAAAGATTTTCCTGGTTAGAGCATGTATTGCTCCAGTTATACAACATGTTTTTATTTAGTGTGGAGTACTTTTGCAGTGTTTGAGCAGAGCTGGTGTGCTCAAGCTGCAGCGAGCAGCAGAGGGGTGGCTTGAGAGAGAGATGCTCACTTTGTAGTTCTACACATTCTAGTGGAAGCGACAGTGCAGTAACGTCTAAGCCACATTGAGACAGGGAGGGAATCATTTCATGAAAAGCACTTCTAAATGTGTAATTTAATATACAAAGATGAGTTTTTAGGAGTTCATTCAGCGACTGGAGAGAGACTTAAATTATAAACCATTGTAGGGACAGACAGTCTCTATGGTTGAATCCACAGATGCCACAAGTTTCATTCTTTATTATGCGTAAAACTGGGCTAATCCTTCTAATTAGCTCAGCAGACCGACAATGAATAGTCACACAATATGCATTATAGCTGGGATGTCCATCATACAACAGTTGTATAGGGCTTCAACTCTGTGCTGAATGTTATTTGTAAAGAAAACTGCAAGTTGACAAAATAGTGTATATGTTTTGTAGGCTGATGCAGTATTTTACAGCTTTGCTATTTGAAGTCGGTGTGTATAGTGGTGGTGTACTTGTATGTTCATTATTACACGTGTCAGTGTACTGGTTGTCAGAAAAGGGAACCCCAGCTCCTTCAGACTATTAAGAGCAGAGCCCTGGTAGCCCCCCGGTAGCCTGCGGCTCTCAGAAATAGCTTTTTAAAAGGTACCCGTCTCCCCTGTTTCCTCAGGATCCAGGTGCTTTTAATTGGATTTCTTTGACAAGATTATTGCCTGCTCTCAGGGCAAACTGGGATTGTGTGCAGTTTTAACAAGTGTGCCCATATAGCCACTTTAATCATAAGTAAACTTCACAAAGAACTTTCATTTGATTGGAAATTACAATGTGACCAAATGTTGACCCCCCCCCACCCACTCACCATTTACAATGGTGCAATTCTATGTAATCCTCAGTAAAACTCAGCGAGACGCCATTGAGTTTTACCTCTGAATCAAGTCCAATATGCATGTATATCTTCATGTAATACAACAACCTGGGAGAAATTAGAGACCCAGCATTGCTGAATATTTCTAATGTCAATTTATACAACCACCTTCATCAAGGGATGAACTAAAATCCCCAATGTGTGGACAGTATAAAAGCTTTTATTCCCATGGTCCCAGCCTCTCAGAGGTATTTTGACCTTCTTAAATGAAACTGAATTGAGGAAGAGCATGTACTAAAGGCAGTGAGTTATACCAACCAGCCATATAATCCCTCAGAAAACGGCTCCTTTTAAATCCCATTATTACGGCAGGGCAGGTCCAGGCCTGGTCAAGGCAATTAGTCAGACGAAATGAGCAACATTTCTGTGTCTAAACGAGTGCATGAATTGATAAAGACAAAGAATGAGATCTTATCATGCCAATTTGAATGTTTTATTGTTTTGTATAATTTGAATTAATTGTCCCAGATTACTTGGTGCTCATTAAAAAGAGAGGAGGCTTACATTAGGACAATTCAATTGTTAGTTGTTGCCCTCACTTGCATCATAGTTAACACTCCAATATCATTTTGTGATTTCAATTTCAAATTGTGTGTAGTTCAAATGCTCAGAAAGATTTATGTCACTTCAGTCGTGGTAATGTTCTTACTTTAGCCAGAGTGACGAGCCAGAAGAATAAAAATATTTAGAAAGTGCAGTGAGTTCACTGTCTAAAAGCAAAGTTTAATTATATCTTTGTTAAACACATGTGAATGTACGGCCTGTTTACGTAATGACTGGAAAATCAGAATTCACATAAAAGGAGCTGTTCAAGTAACTCTGCCGCAAAATGGACACGCTGTGAGATATAAATTATGTCCAGAATTTCAGAGCCTATTGTACAGTAAGTGCTCGGTCTTTGATGGTATTCTGTCATAGTGCTGCTGAGAGGCTTTGTAATTGAGTGACAGCAAAGTATGAAGTGAGACATAGGTGACTTTTCTTGAGGCACAGCCTGGAAATTTTAACAAGGTGCAGGATTTTGAGGTTGGGACATCAGGTGTGAGTTTATTAAGGTAGTACTTTCAGCTCCACTGTGTCACGCCCCTCATGCTGTGTCTCATCTGTTCTTGTCTTTCTACTTGTTATAGCCAGCTAAAAATGGCTTCTGGTGTTGCCTGTGCTAATGTAACACCATGGGATTTTTTGGGAGGAACATTGGATTTTTAAACAAATTGGAGATTTCCCTACTTGGGATGTTATATTATTATATTTCATTTCTCTTGATAAGGATAAATGAGCTATTTCTGAGGGTCATATTTCTTAAGTCCAGGAGACAAAAAGGTTTACCTTGACCTTAACCACATTACTTTGGATTCAACCACTTTAGTATATTTAAAAATAAGTAAGGGTAAAGAAAGGATCTTACCTTGATATTCATTAAAAAATGAAAACAAGTAAAGCCTAAAGTTAAGCAAACCAGTTTATTTATATAGCACCTAATCATACACAGAAGTTGTTCAAAGTGGCCACTTTACAGGCCACAGTAAAAAATGAAAATAAAACATGTAATAAAAGTTCAATTAATTAAATTCAAAACTAAAAACTAAAGTTCCTAGTGGCTGGCCTGGACCAAGTACCATTGGACGAGAACCCTGCACAGGCCTCTGCGTGGTGGTCTTGGTAGAGTACACAGGTTCCTGGGTATTTTGAGACTGTGAATTACATTGTGAAGTAAACCACCAGTCCATACTGGTCACAGCATTCATCACGGGAAGTCTGCCTGTTTCAACATTGCGAAGAGAGACCTTGGTAGCTTAAGCCTTTGGAAACCTTCACAAAAGCCACCGGGAGCACAACAGCTGGTGAAGGGACTCCATTTCCCAAGGATAGGACAGGCTGTCTATGAGCTTGGGATTTGTTTTGTTCATGCAACTGAATTTTGCGTTGTAGTTGTGTTTCATGACGTTTGCATCTAGTGCATTGAATGAAACTGTCAAATTTTTTACAGCGTTTGTGCAACGTTTTTTTAATTGCTGTTTATGACGTGTCGCTGGTACATACTGTGTTATTGTCTACGTCTAGTCACTGCTCTGCTGAACTCCAAAAGTATCAAGTGTGAGAAACTTCTGAATTGAGACCAGTTTTTACTCAACTCAAGAGCATCCATTGTTACATCTGTTGAAGTAAGTCGAAGAAGTTGATTACAAAGCAAAATTTGCACGCACCACTTTGGTCCAGACGGAAATATCTCAAAACTATCAGATGGATTGGTATTAAATGTTGTACCGATATTCATGCTACTCAGAGGATGAAGTCATCTAAATTTGCTCACTCCCTAAGCTGGTGTTTGTGGTGATGTGTAAAATGTCTGTGGAACTATTGGATAGATTGCCATAAAATTAAGTACACACATTTATGTCTCTATTATTTGCTAAATATTACAGAAAGCCTATTTAAGTAAGTCGTCAATGCCAACCAAACATTCACTTCATTAGCAGCAAAGGAAAGATGTTTCAAGAGACTTGATGTTCTTGCCAAACAGTACATTGCTATTCCTGCCATCGTCTTGCCTGCAGAGAGAGTTTTACACTGCGGGGTAAGTGGTTAGCAGGCAGTTAGTGCCTTGGCTAAGGATGTGCTTGTTTTCTTTTCACAAGAAATAGACTCAAACATAGCACGTAGAGGCTTTTCATAAAATATGAATGTTGCAATTTTGTGATACTGTATATGAGTGTGCAAGGAATTAGAGCAATTATTTATGAAAGACATTTCATATATTTGTGCTTTTCTGTCAAGGTCTACTTTTTGCTGGGATCTTGGTCCTTGCACCATATTCAGATGGATGGGTTAACATGTGAATGTAACCTTCTTATGCTGGTAGAGGGGCTGCAAGGTGGGGCAGTTGGTAGCACTGTTGCCTTGCAGCAACAGTAAAGCAATCAGACAACGCCAGTTCGCGTCCCAGTGGGGGCACTGGGATCTTTCTGCGTGGAGTTTGCATGTTCTCCCCGTGCAGCGTGGGTTCTCTCCGGGTTCTCCGGCTTCCTCCCAAACGGTCCAAAAACATGTTGAGGTTAATTGGTGGTTCTAAATTGTCTGTAGGTGTAAATGTGAGTGTGCTTGGTTGTCTGTCTCTAAGTGTGGCCCTGTGATAGACTGGAGACCTGTCCAGGGTGTCTCCTGCCTTCACCCTAAGTCAGTTACTTCGGGCTGCCTGACTTTTTTTTTTTAAATTAAATACCAGTTTCTGGTATTTATTTTTGATTGTAATAAATAAACACAAGCTTATCACCCAAATTAATCCATCTCCACCTGTTAGTCGCAACAGGTTATTTCAGTGAGGGAAATTGAACAGCAGGCTCAAACTGCAGAATACAATATTTAGTATTAATACAGGCTGGATTTGTTTTGAGAAGTCTGGATTTAAGATAACAAGTGTTCCACTATACACACAATTTTTTCCCTGCTTAATTTAATTTGCGTTAATCTTGGCACTTAATCCACTTTAACATTTATATGGTATGCATAATTCATACTGAAGCAGAATGTTTAATACAGCACGGCAAGTACATTTCCCCTGATGTTGTGGTGATATCTCCCATGAAACATAATTAGAGCCATAGGAAGTGCAATTCATCTCTTCCTCTGTTCAAATCAAATTTAGAGGTCATAATCATTTATGCTTTTTTATTGGCAGATAAATGGGTCTCCTCAGGGTCCTGCTGGTCTTGAGGAGCCTGCCATAGTTTCTATTCTAAGATCATATGATTTGCTCAGGCGATACGGAAGAGTGTCTTTGTCATTTTTAGGCCTTCATCATCTTGGTCACATTTAATTAAAAGCGCTCAGAGATGACTGACTAGAGCAGTGGTTCTCAAACTTTTTCTGTCGTGTCCCCCTTTGTAAGAGGAACAAATTTCAGGCCCCCCCCACCCCAACAACATTATTACAAAATAGGTCAAGTTTACCTTTTATTGCAAAAACACTCTCAGTCTGCTCTGCAAATAAGAAAAAAACTTCAATTTCAACTCCATCAGACTGCATTTTCAAATAAAAATATAACAAAATGTGCGAACACCTTTTTAGAACAATAACAACAACAATACGTGTAATCTGGGTTAATCCTCAAAACATGAGGTGCAACCTGAGCAAAGAAACAAAAACAAGTGCAGGAATTTGGCAAGAAAGATGAGGTCTTGAAATTTGTATGGCTCAACTCAGTTTCACAGTACTAGGGGCTACAAAAAGCCTATTTTGTCCTGCACATCATTTTAAAACTATAATAAATTGTAGTATATTGTATATAAATCTGTCCCTGTTGGTCCCAGCATTTTTAACTTTTCAGATTATGATTGTGGCAAAGTGCATTGACCACGACAAGCAAAATGTTTGCAACAGAAATGGCTGTGCTACATGTGTGATAGTGGAAAGGACGAGATTACTGAGTGTTTCTTCACAGCAAACAGCTTTCACCAGCATCTGAAACTTGTCTGAGAAAACACAAGCAGCTCAAGCTGACCAATTAGTTCTTGCGGCCTCCTTATGGCATCTTCTTTGCCGTCCCACGGTAGGCAGATGCAAATTTCCCATTTTTGGAAAGTTGTATATCAACCATGGCAGAGGGGATACACATGGGGGTCCAAGGTAACACACAGATATAAATCCTCATTTTAGCTTTCAGTGAACTGTACAGTGTTTAATATCACAGAGCTTAATTTCCACCGTGATGCTTGAACAGCGTGCACACTGGAGGATGAGTTAAGTTGATGGATAGCATATTAAGCTACAAAGACAGTGAAGTGCAGGCGAAAACCAAATCAAACAGCAATTGAACCTTAACTTTATTCAACAGATCTTACCACAGTGACAATAGGAGCAACACTCAAGATCAAACTGCACATTCTGCTGCCACACAATCTTCACTGGCCAGAGTGGCACAACAGGCAAGACATCCTGCTGAACAAAATCAAATGTGTTTGACAGACAGTTTAATTTGAATAAAACCCATTTTGAATGTCAGGAACCAGTCCCGTCTGTATATTTTTGTCCGCTTTTGCTCCTATAAAATTAGTTGAAAATAACACTCCATTGAAAGTCTCCAACGGCTTTGCCATTTAACTCCGCCGACTGACTCAGCATGTCGCGATCTTTTGTTAGAGAAAGAATCATTGTTGTTGGTGTCAACCTGAACCGTGGGGGCTGAACACCAGTCAATGAAACTACTCGGGTTTGACATTTGCTGTACAAAGCTCCTCTGTATCAACACCACTAAATCAGCTCGATCAGAAAGCGGATCTATTGACATATGAGGAATGCCAGTTCAGGAACCAGCATGCAGGAACAAGGACTTAGCCAGATTTATTATTGGTTTCTGTCCTAACCTTCTATCTCTTCCTATGCGAGTGGCAATTATTTCCCAAAGAGCAGGCTGATCTGGGTCTGATAGGTCACAAACGCCCACACAGAAACCTGGGAGTGATGGAGCGTCACTACATGGTCAACATCCAGAACAAATCTCCTGTCAGACAGGTTCTCCTTCCACCTACTAAACACGGAGGGGAAGACATTATCTTGGAGGCAAGACTCCTGCGTTTTAGGACACAAGCGGCTGTACAGGATCCAAAACCAGACACAGAAAGTATGACCAAAAAGGGTCTAAATCGTTTCCTTCTGTCAGGAACTAAAATTGTGCCTTATATTGGGCAGATGTCTTTCTAAATTTACGTTGTAAAATAAACCCCCTAGATAAAGACTTAATAACTATTGTATTTAAGTAAAAAGAGGCATGTTCCTTGTTTACAAAACTGTCTGCATGCAACTGTATGAAATTAGTGTACATTGTTTTTCAGAAGAAAAGAAGACATTTTGTTGCCAACCAGACAGTCTTGAACATAACAAGCCCATCTGAAAGCTTGTGTAACAAATGCTAGTGATGAGTAAAACCTATGGATCAAATGAAACCCATGCAGTTGGTAATAGTATGAACAGTGAGCGATCCAAACTGTGAAGCAGCAACACCATCTGGCCAAACTTCTGTTTGTACTGTATATTACTGATGATGTATTTTTTGGGAATATGCTCAAACAAAACAGCCAACATGTAATCACTTTAATAATAACATTTAGAGAATCCACTTTATGTTTTTTGTACCTGGTGATTTGAGCAAGAGGTGTATCATCATCAGAAACAAACAGGTAAAAACTTATAAAATACAGTGAAATCATAAAACTTTCCTCAGTTGTAGTTGTGTTTGATAAGTAATTATGTGTTAATTGCACCGCTCTCAATTAAACACAGAAGAAGCTTCTCAGGGGAATCCCGTTCAGCGAGAACAACAGTTTGAGTCTAATAAATCATCTTGATCACTTACAAATTAGCATTTTGTAATGTGGCAGTTTGAAAGTCGATACACTTAACAGACAAAAAGGCGCCAGAGACAAACTCACTTTAAACACTTTGTTCTCTCTTTGGACACTATGCAGATTAGAATTCAGGTTTATTTATAGTGGGTTTGTATTCTGTTGAAAACGTCGATGAAGCGGTTAGGGTGATACCGTATGACCTTGTCCTTGGTTTTGATCTGGCCTGAAGCTCTTGTCATCTGTCACTTTCTCCTCTCTGCAGTGCATGACTGAATAAAAAGCAAGCGCTTGAAAAACTAACCTAAATGCTGAACAAGTGGAGTTCTATCAGGAATGGGCAGCATTATGTTTGTAATCCTTGGGCTTGTTGAAGAGTGAGCTAATAATGCTCGCCCTTACGTTATCAGCTACTGCTTATGTGCCCTTGAACAATGCTTTGTGGCCGTAACTCCTTTGGAGCTGATCGCTTGTAGGATTCTATTGGTATGATATTTCATTGGACAGTTTTTTTTCAAAAACTGTCACAGCTATCAATCTCTTCAAGTTATGCTGGTATTGAAACAAACACAAAGCTGTAAACCTTATGGGCAGTTCTTCAAAAGAACTTTAAAAAGAAAACACTGAGAAAACACAAACGTTCCACTTTAAATGCAGAATAGAATCTGTGTCGCTTAGACTTCACATTCTTGTTTTCAATACAGTTCTGATTTCTCTTGGCTGTCCAAAATTATGTTTTTAAAGAGTCTTTGTAAATGTGCACAGAACTCAACAGTCGAGGATTGCATCATAGTTACATTGTGCTCTTACAAGTTTTACAAGCGTCACACATGACAACACAGCCATCGTAGTACAATTTGACTAATGTAATGTCTGCTCCTCCTGCGCTAGGCGAGAGATGTCACTCCAAAGATGAACCTTTGCCATAGGCAGAGCTGGAACCTACCTATGGGGATGTGTGAAATGATTGAAAATAGCAAGCTATGACCAAAGAAGCTAGAGAGTTCTTACGACTGAATTGTAAACAGGTGAAAGATGATGCCTCAGACCTCCACCTCTGTTAAGTGATGGTCTTTCCAGTTTGACATAGATGGCTTCTTTCACTCCTCTCTCAAACCATCTGTCCTCCATGGCAAAAATCTGTACATTACAATGCAGTCTTTAGATCTCTCCCCAGGAAGATGAATTCACACCGAGCCACAAAAGACCCTAACAAACCCCACTGTGGCAGGGGGAGTCCTAACGCATAATGAGGGGGGAGGAACAGCAAACCCCCAGTAGAAACTGAAACTCAAGTGTTAGTGGCTCCTAAAGAATATAAGTATCTGGAACTCCCAACTAGTCAGTCAGAACTGATAAAGCCTTTTGGATGAGAGATGAAACGTCTTCAAGAAACTCAAGCAAGTCCAGTTGCTACGATTAAACTATGAGAATAGAAACACTCACGTTACAGAATGGTCAATTTTGCAATGTGGTTACACTATTGGATTATAATGACTTGATTTGTCTGCACTCTGTACCACACATATGCAAGTAAAACAATCGAGGCATTCCAGCTTGAACAGCATTTGGGATGGTCTGCTGTGCTCAGAATCTGTCGGCGTTTTGTGTAAACAGGACTGGCAGCGAAGAGCTTAACAGGAAATCAGTCAACATCCCATACAGCTTTGCATCAAATTGGGCAAAAGCAATTTAACTAGAACTAATATGTATCTGAGCGAGGGAAAGCCTTAAATGTCAATACAAGCGCAGGGGCAGCGACAGCCAAATCTTCATGGCATGCTGATAAGGAAACATAGGACTGTGCAGACCCTTAGCTTTAACATCCAAAGTGAAAGAGAAGCAGGAACAGGAGATTGGCTGTTGTGTCAGTTGAGTCGTCTGCTCTTGTTTGAACAGTTCCTCCTAATAGCAGCTCGACACTTGATGGTGGATAGATTGCGAGGAAGTGTACAAAGTTGCTTCCACACAGTCTGGATTTCAGTCAAACACCGGTCCATGCTGCGACAACCGTGTTGGAGTCATCGGGTGAGATAAATGGCCTCCTCCAGAGATAGATTACGAACTGTTAAATTTAGAACACATCACCTCCCAGTCAGTGCCTCCCTGTAGCGCAGCAGAAAAATGTGTTGTAATGTGTGATCACCTTAACGCTGAAGGAGCCACTGGAGCAATTATTCTTTTTGAGTGAAGAAACCTTTACAGAAAACTTTATATATACGTGTTAGCGCCTGCACGTTGGCCACCAGATCCAAGTTGCGGTTTTGACTTGTGGATAGCTAATTGCTTTTAATATCTGCTGATACATTGGCTGGGCCCTTTTTTTTTGTCTCGCTCTAAATATCTGAATACAGTTGCATAATGTGCAGAAAAATAAACACAAAGAACACTCAGCAGGTCGGAGCTACTTTGGAGATGATGCACATCTTTCCAACATCGAATCAATAATAATCACAGCAAGACAGCAGTTTGTCGGCACATTACACACAAAATTATCACTGTCGCTGTAGTGCCTCCCATTTGTTGAGATGAGCTAGAAATTTTTAAAACATTAAAAAATTCTGGTTCCCGTATTAGTCCTGACTTTACCTTCTGGGACTCTCTGGTCAATATGGCCTGCAAATTAAATTTTTAAATTGCCAATGCACTGGTTCAAAACCTTCCCAAACAAAACCTCAACAATTTTCCTGCTCCATTCTTTCAACCTCGCTTCTGTTTCTTTTTGGCTGCCATCCACACAGCCATCTGAGCCACCAGCTCATTGACTAAGACCAAGGCTGACTCCCTCAGCTTGTTGCCCGGGGTGCTTGTCTGCCATCCATGCTGACATGCACAGCTCAGGCCAGCTCTAAAGGGTGGATGAATAATGGACGACTGCAGTCCAGAAGTTTTTCATCTCCCCAACCAGTGTGCATAGAACTGTCTCTTTTTTTTCAGTCTATAACTCCCACATCAAGAGCCAGTGTTTCCAAGGCTGTGTTCACTTCACCACACCTCAGAGAGAGTGCACAATTGTTTGTTGTGACATTCGCTTTGGACTTGCTGTTAAAAAAGCTGCTGTTAAAACTGTATTTCTTGAGTAATTCCTTTTGATTACGAAATACGTTGTGTGCACTTGTATTTGCGACAGTCCAGTTAGCGTTATTTTATATATTACGTATGCAATGAGTCTGGTTTTAGTTAGATCGAAAATACTGCTGTTCTGGAAGCAGAATACGCGCCAATAGCAGTTGCTAAGAAACTGCTGAGGTGTTGATGTCGGACAGTGATAATTATACTACTGGAATGTGATCACTTGTGAATAATTTATACAGCATGTGATGGAGAGACGAGCACGGGGAATGTTGCATCCCCCATATGTGTCAGAACCAAAGTAAACACAGCGATGAGAAGTCTGCTAATGGAGCCACTTGGAAGACCTCCGGCATAGCCAAATGAAAGATAGCCTTGCCAGCAATGTGATATAAATAAGTGTTATGACCATTTTGGCTGGTGGAATCCTCAAATGGAGAAAACGGCAGAGTCTACATCAGGATTCAGTGGGAAACACAGCAGACATTGTAACAGCTTGTTACCACAATGAATACAACAGCTGTCACAACTCACCAAGTGAGAAGTGAAGGGCTGCTCCATTTTGTTAAGCTAAATTTGAATTGCCTGTCTCCTTCAATATACACATTGTTCAGATTGGCTTTTGTACAAGAGAATAAATTAAATTTCTGTGTTAATGCTCCACTTCGTAAAGTGTGCATTAACCAAGGTCATTTATGGAATGTTTTCCACTGTGGGACGGTTGGTTGTGCTGAGTTGTGAATCACCCAAATCAGTCAAATTGTGCTGGCTCACTTGGACTGTTTTTCTAATAAAGCTCCACTACTTCTGTAATAAACACACTCCATTTCCTGCAACTTCATCACAACAAAAGCATCCTGCCGGCTCACCAGTGGAAAGTTTTTGGTCTAAAACAGCAACAAGAGGAAATATTCAATCTTCATCAGCAGCAACTGGCCTTGATATCCCAGAGAACGATCAATGAACAGGAAAATAAGGAAGGTGTCCAACACGCTTTGCACTCATACAGCAAGGAGACCGAACAGTCAAAACGATACAATTGCCCATCAGTAGTCATTCAAGCCTGTATTACCAATAAGGCAAAGTGCCAATAGAGTCCTCCAGGGCTGCTGAAAGCCCCAGATTCATTGTGTGTTAATTGCTTTGTGCTAATTTAATTGTCAATTTGTTTGCGTAGGTAAGCAGGGCCTGAAGCTGCCAGTACGCTTCAGAAAAAGTAGTCGTTGGAAACCCACTCACATCACACCTTTCCAACATCAGATTAGGGGGATCTAGGTCTGAAACAAATAATCCCACATTCACAACCACCATGACTGGCTGGGCAGAGGGGAGAAATGATTAATGACAGATGGCCACCCTCCCTGAATCTGGTTCTGCTTGAGGTTTCTGCTGGAAGTTTGTCTTCCTACTGTTGCGAAGTGCTTTCTCAAAGGGAATCTTTGGGTTTGGCTCTGTAGTATGAATATAACAAGGTCTTGACCTTATTATGCGAGGTGCTCTAAGATTCCATAAGTTGTGGATTGGTGCTGTTTAAATAAAATAGTGTTAAACTAAGTTGAATAAATAAGCAATGTTAATGTTAAAAAACATCCTTATGTACTATTTGTCAAAAGTGTAACATTCAAATAATCTGAATGTGCCCATTAGGAATGGCGAATGTGGTTTGATCAGATTTGGTCGACAGTAATCAAACAACCCACCAACTACAAACAGATTCTTATTCAAAGGCTGCTGAATATTGATCAGTGTAAGCTACCAACATCACATTTTTCATCTAAGCTTCACCTACTTCAAACCACTCATAAGAACACAGATTAAAAATTAAACACAGGCATTCTAATATGAAAAAAGTGGATTCATATATGATCCAGTCACTACAAAGAATCTGATTGAGACTGTTACTCTTTAGGGAAGTTTTAGTGACTCTAGAGCAAAACTGGGACCAGCTACTATTCTAGTACAGGAATACTGAACATAATGTACAGAGAGTGGTGGGAACAGAGGGGGTGAACAGGGGCCCGTTAACACGTTACTCCAGTCATACAGCCAGTCACTAAATTTAGTGTATTAACGTACACAAAGTGGCAGGATAGCCGCACTTAAAAGTTGCACATTGTTGTTGCTGGCATTGTAAAATCATTAGAGCTGCATATATTATCTACTAACTACCACTGTGTGTTGTAAGCTAGCACATTGGTTTTTCCAGCGGGTGTATTTGAGGAAGATATGATATGACAGGGATATTCTTTCAGGGCGATTTTTATATACTGTCTGCCTACAACAGAATCCAGAATGTCAGGACCAGCACGACATAAATTATTCATCGGTGTGTGCAGCATGTTAATGTAGTGTACTCAGGCTCAGTGTGGTGTTACAGTATAGGAAACGTTTATACAAATGATCACAGAAACGTCCGTCCACATGAATATAGGAGGCAAGACGTGTAAAACTTGAAATTTCTGATTGTATTTGAAGGAACTAAATTCAGACAGCAACACCTGTACTGCAGCTATTTGAACTCCAATAAAGATACAGCCACAGGCACAACTTTTGTTCAAAGCCAGTGGATTGCGCGCACCCCTGTTGTGTGTGTGGCAGCTGTAAACACACTCCTCTCAGTCAGAGCGGACAGGCCTTACAGGCTGCAACGAGTTCACTGATGTGACACAACATGAACTTGCCTACTGGCCTCTCTCCTTCGCTGCCAATCATTTTATTTTTACTCATCATCTCCTGCTAAATCTGCCCAGAACCCCAAGCCAATCAAAGCTGGGCAAATGGGATTTACTTCAAAGGGCAGTCCTTTCAGAGATGCATGAAAAGCAAACCAATAATATTCTATGATGAAAAGGGGAGACGTACTGTTTTCCACATCAGTTTCTCATCCATGCTTCATTTTTCCTGCATGGGTATTGATTTTGAAATGAGAACACCTGTGGCTCTTTCTTTACTTTGTTGGCCCGAAAAAATCTCTTTTTCACTGCTTCATTGTTTACATACCTTGTGATTGGATTGAGATGCTTGGCGACCTGGCTGATTGCACCTCTCAGAAGATGATAAAAAATAACAGCATCTGACATTTGCTGTATATATTCATGGCGTAAACTGTTCACTGTTTGTAAATGTCATAGATTACATATCGAAGAGAGGTGCTGCAAGAAAAGTAGGTATTAAAAATAAGCGTTTATTTTCTCCAGGGAGCCTCCTTCAGACATATTGGTAATTGTGGCATTTACAGAAAAAGATTTACAGATACTTTACTGTAAATATCTCTTGCCTTTTTTTTTTGTTGCCAATTATATAAATAAATAAAGAGTAAAATAGGAGGAGGAAGACAAAACAAAAAAATAAAAACTACAGAAAATGAAATGCTATCCTGCTAAACTAAGATGATGAACAATCTAACTGCTAAACATCATCAGTTAACACCATCTTTCCCAGCATGTTAGCATGCTGACATTTGGCTGAAAGCACTACTGCACTAAGTACAGTCTTACAGAGCAGCTGGAGTGATTGTGGGCTCGTGTCTAAAGAAAACAAAGAAGCATCAGCGAGTTCAGTAATTTTGCCTCAGTGAAAGTCATAAATATTTCATCCACTGAATAACAGGATTTCCTGATTGAAAGAACTCTTGATTAACTCAGCTACACATTATGACCCTCATCCGATAATGAGTCCTAGTTACTGTGTCGTCTTCTGGGAGTAGCTTTTGTTGTCTTTGGTCCAAGTTGTTATCCAATCAAAACAACACAGTGGGGTTACTTCAGAGCATGTTAACTCCATTGTTTCCCTTTACGAGTGATGCTCTTGTCTGTGGTAGATAACGATGTTAGAATGTGCTTTGCTCTTGGACGGGGAGGTTGTTTCCTACAAATACATGCACACAAATACTAACACAAACGCATGCACACAGCCATTTCCAAGCCTGTGGGCGGGACACTTCTGTCTGCTGTAATGAAGCCATGTACGTTGAGGCTAAAGGTCAGCTTGTGTCCTTTTGTCTCTCAGCAGTAAGAGCTGGAGGATATGTCCATGGTTACCACTGCACATTAAGCAGACAGTCACCAGCTCAGCACAGCTCTCTGAGCTATCTGTAACCTTACTCCACTTAATACCCAGCATCATCTTATATAAATAAATGTTTGTCTTTGTTGTTTTGTTTGTGTTTTGCGCCTACATATTAAATTTAAGTGTTTTGTTGTGACTTTACAGGCAATGCTACTCAAAGAGAAACAACACAAATGTGTGTGGACACGCCTAAGATAAAAGCTGAAAGCAGGATCAGTACGGTTCAAATTCTTAAGGGGCTGTAAATTTCCCCTCTGGCCATTTTCCTCCAAGGATGAAATCAAAACAACTTTCAAACCCTTTCCACAATACACTGAGCTTAGAGAAGCGTCTATTTTTATTTTTCTAAAAACTCCCAAAGCAGCTTAATAGGAACAGCCTCCTGGTGCCTTGTGGTAATAGATGTTCTCTCAACTGCTCTTGGCATTTCACAGTCACATGCTTCTCAGGTTTAGGCACTTCTTGCAGGTGTAGCTGCAAACAGATTATTGTATTTTGAAACTGATTCAAGCCTATACGTATGGATAATTTTACTAGTTTAAAGTTGCTGGATTTTAAATTAGATGTGTGTAATAGTATTTTGTTGTGCAATGGTGTCATGTGCCCTCTGAAAGCTTTACAGATTTACTTTTTACCCTTCTAAATTAAAGGTTAACTCTTGTCCTTAGAACATAACATTTTTTTATTGTTGTTTGCTTTGACCAAAATATCAGCAGGAACATCAGTATCAGTTTTCACAACCAAGCACAATGCGCTACCTTCGCGCTATGACCTTGTAATGGTATGTTATCTGTGGCAGCAAATGATAAGCATGTAGTAGAGAGCTGACGGCTACGGCACTGCCTTTGTCATTGTCCTGGTAGCTCACTCAAGATAATTAGCTGTGGGAAAGTGGAGTGTCTTGTCCTTTCAAGCCTGTTTGTTGATCAAAGGCATTTGACGGACTCAGTAATCCCCACTGACTGGCTAGAAAGGAACAGTCGCATCAGAGTGTGGAGTGGCAGCTGACACGCACAAGGACTCTAGACAAAGCAAACTGTTTGGTATCACTTTAGTTCATGTCTGAGATTTTCTCATCGCAAATCAGAGAGCTTCTTGTGCTTGCGTAGAGGACAACAGTTTGATTTTCTGTTTTTTCTTATTGTCAAATAATCCCATGAGCCCATTTTTCATTTTGTAAGTCCTACAAAGTCTGACCCCAATGAAGATGTAAATATATAATTAGAGTTCATTTTCAGAACAGGCCAAATAATTTCATAAAACAGCTAAAGAGAACAGTTTTTAGGAAATGTTTCTCAAACAGGATTTGGTAGTGAATTTGTCACTAGCTATTTTCAGCCACAAAGTAATACTCTTTCAATGCTACTGGGAGTATTCCCTGCAGCAGGACAGTATTTGTGGAATGGACACAAATAAACTACGGTGACTTTGTTCATGGTTTATGACATTCCCCTGCTCTCCATCCCCACATTTTTTGTCTCTCTTCACTGCAACTATGTAATAAAAGAAACCAAAACATAATAAAACAAATGACAATGGAGGTTTATGGTACAAAGGATTTTGCTTTGCAGACAATATTCTCATGGGTTTTGTGATGGTAGGGATGAAAATATGTAATATTGCTAGCTTCATTGTTTAAACATGCGTGAATTTATTCATTTATTTTTTGGCATTTAGGGGCAGCTGCAACAAGCTACAAACACAACATTGTCTTACACCGATCAGCCACAACAATCAAACCAATGTGCATGACAATGATCGCCTCATTACAATTACAATACAGATGGGAAATCCTGTATCCTGGCGCTCATGAGGATGTTACTTTGGCACTTAACCACCCACTTAAACATTGTTACAGACCAAGCAGACCCGTGATAGCAGCAGCACTCCCAGTAGCAGACCTGGCAGTTTTTGCCACTGTGCAAAATTTGCAAAAAAACAATTGAGGAACACGACAAAGAACCCACAGTGTTGACCCTACTTTAAGAACCCTCTGATTTCAATCTGACTGCTCTGCGAAAAGAAATTACCCGTAAGTGCTTGCGTTAGAAACAACACAACACACATTAGTATAATCAAAAACCATATTACCATATATAACAAAGAAAAGCAACATGTTTCGCTCAACACTTTATCAGACTCCTGAAAATGTGCATAAAACCAAAGACTCAGACATGCACACAGTATGTGTAATGATTAGCAATGGCATGCTGGTGTGCAAAATAGGCCTCGCAGTCTCAGGCAATTAACAGAGCTGCAAATTAATTGTCACTAAAATAATATAAATGTTTGTGACAGAAACAAAAATCTAATGAAGGAAGCAAAAAAGGAATGACAATAAATAATCAGATAATATAGAAAAATAGATAATGATGCACCTTCAGCCCTTTCACTGTTCATCCTTTTAACTCTATTTTGGTCTCCACTAACGCCTGAGGGGAAAATATCTGACTCTGGCCGGTTGTCATAAACTTATCTGTCTGCTGTGTGGTGCTGGGCAGGATAAGTGCAGCAGGTTATTAGAGTCATTTTGCAGCAAACACCTGCCTGCTGTGGAAAGAAATGGCTGTTCTCAGTATAGCTGTGTGCTGTAATACTGTGGGTTTGCCTCTACAAGTGAACCCTTTAACATAAAACATGTTGATCAATAAATAAATAAAATTAGCTGAATTCTATGACAGGATCTGACTTTTCTGGATAGTTAGTATTCATTCTAGATGATTAAGTATAACCTTATCTAAATGCATAAATTAAAGTCCATTATTCCCACTTGCCTGTGTCAAATTCTGAGTTGTCTCTGCAGTACAATAGCCAGTTCTGTAACTCTTTTGCACTCCTTTGGTCTCCGTCTCTCTCCATCACCTCCCCCCTTTGTGATTTCAACAGAGGCTCTTGAGCTGACAACTTAAATGGGTCTTGAGGAGGACAACAAATACCATTTAAAATGGCAGACTCTGTCACTGGGGAGTTTCTCTCCACATCGACTGATAAAGCCATTTGGGAAATTAAGTGAACAGCCAGAGTTTTCTAAGAACATCTTGCGGACAACACCGCTACTGCTCCGAGAGAGGAGAGATAATGGCTTGTGTGTTTTCAGTGCTTGACAAAACTGCATTTAAATTCAAACTTGACAGTTTTTGCAGATAGTTTTAGATCAGTGGGTGTGATTTAAAGTACCAGACTCCCGTGAGGGCAAAGATTTGCTCTGTGAAGCAAAAGATTAATTTTTGTGAGTGGATTTTAAAATGTAAATTAGTAACCTCACAATTAGCCCTGCCAAAGTGTTTTACTTTTAGGCAATGCAAAAGATGGTTTTAACTCAGAAAGCTGCAGAGAAACATTGACAGTGTAACATTTATATTAGCTGGCTATTTAAAAAAAAAAGGCGTTAGTATACCACCAAGTATGTGAGAGAGTTTGTAAAAGAATTACCATTTATGTTTTCGATAGTGTAATGAAAAAATTTTTTTATATCAATATCCAGATGGGGAGTATTTTGGATGCATGCATATGTTGCAGTACTTAAAGGAAACTGTACATCCTGGGTCTTCTTTTGTAGCTTTTGTGCCATCTTTATCATTAAAGATGGCATTTTGCTCATTTTTTCAGTGATGAAACACACAACTGTTGTTTTGTGCATAGAAAACTGCACATGTGACTAAATCGTCTGAGCATTTTTTTAGGTCAATAGTTAAAGCACTAATCAAAAGCAACTGGTTGATAACGTTTAGAAAAAAAATGGGATTATTGCCATACTGATTGGTTGATTGATTTATTCACAACTTTGTGGCCTTAGTTGCTGTAATTCATTGCATAGATTGAATTTTAACAGAGAAGCAATCATCTTACGGTAGCAAGAAAAAGTATGCAAACTCTTTGGGTTCTCTTGGTTTTCTGAATTAGTTTGTCATAAAATGTGATCTGATATTCATCGACAGCTTTGGAAGTGATCATTAGACCTCTGTGAACACCATCGTCTGTCTCTTCCTTTGCTCTTCTTGGTGGCGCCACACTGCGTTTTCTTCTGGACAGCTGTTTCGAGGCTTCCAAGCCAGTTAGCAACTGCTCTTTTGCTGTATCCCTCTTTGTTAGGCGCCAAGATGGCAGTCTTTTCATCATCTCACAGTTCTCTTCTTTTCGGCATTGTTAAGTGATATTTTAGTTTGGATTATCTGCTGCCGTCACATAGTTTATGCACGAAATAACACATTATTTTTAAGCTTTATAATGTGCATTTTGATATTTTTGTTTCAGTACATCATGTTATTAAATACATTGCGTGCATTCAAGTATTTTTTGATACCTTTTGTAAGATGCTGTAATTATTGAACCACTGTGATAAAATTCAAACAAAATTATCAATGCAGAAGCCCTGTTGTGTAGACAGGTGGTCTTATAATTATTTCCAAAGCTGTACGTGACAAGTATAGACAAACAGGCATAAGCTAATTGCACACAAACAGTTTGAATCATTCATGTCTTCTATCAAACACATCCATTAAATATTGTTGGTGGAAAAAAAAAAGTGAGCTCTTAATTTGTTAGCTGATTGAACGTCCTTTGGCAGCAACAAACTCAATTTTTTCCCATCAGCTGTGTATGAGACCTGTATGATGTGCAGGAAGAATCTTGGACTATTTTTCTTTGCTGAGCCGCTTTAACTCGTATTCTGAAGATGCCTGTGTGAACTGCTCTCTGGAGGATATTCCTCAGTATCTCTGTTGCATTAAGATTTGGGCTTTGACTGGGCCAATCCAAAGGGCAGAGCCTCTTTATCTGAAGCCTTTCTTCACACTCGGTTACTTCGATGTTAAGGGTCATCTTCCTGCCTCGTAACTCTGTGATAGTGTTATATCATGAAAAAGTTGGGAAATCATTTTCCCCTGTTGATGGCAAGCTGCTACTGTTACTCTCAGGTTGTTTTTTTTTTTAAATCTCATTTTGCATTCTGTTGTTTCTCAAGCCACCTTTACTGGGCAGCCGCTTTGTAGTAGAGTAGCCAAAGTACTAAGCCATCTGCATCTACCCATTTATAGACAAGTTTGTTAACTGTACATGAATAAGTAATCTCTTGGATAAAATTTGTAACTCTTTCCAGCTAATACAAATTGGTATTTCTTAAATCTTCTGAGGTCACATCAGCAGATGCTTCTTCTGAATAGCAAACCCAAAATGTCTAAATGTCTTTTTGTCAGTCAAAATTGCTGTAATCCACACCTCCACTCTTGTTTCACTGACTGAATTCCAGGTTTCCCACAAAGGTTCACGCACATTTTCCAGCCTACACTGTGAACAGCTGAAGAATGTGTTCATTATGGACAAGAGCAATACCATTATTTGTGTCTTATTATAAATATATATTGTGTTGTTTTGAATTTGCAACAAAGATGGAGATTTTACAATAATTTAAGACAAAATTATATGTAAGTATAGATAATTTCAAATGGCTTTCTTACTTTTTCTTTGCAGTGCAGCTTAATTTCTGTTGTGTCAGTATGTATTAGCTGATGTTAGGACACATTTATTACGCTGCTATTCTCATACTAAGAAAAAATATCATAGAGGAGACTGAATTTGTGGCATATTTTAATTCATTCGAGGCTAAAATCCCTTTGGCTGTACACATGCATAACGTCCATTTAGATATGCTTTGAAAATGTTGCTTTTCAGTGCAAACCCAGTGTTGGCTAACTAATGAGCCTGGTGCATGAATGACAGAGCTAAACCTGTGAATTGTCAGTGTATCTTTCCATGCTCTGACGCTGTCATGTCAGGATGAGAGTCTGGCAGCAGGAACGCTGCACGTCTATGTGGCACAGCGGCATTAATTGTTTTGTCAGCCAGGAATCGCAGCAAAGCAAATTGAATCTGGGTGTCAGAAATGGTGCTTGCTGCGCTTCTTGCAGGGCAGTTACATGTGAGCGCGCTAAATATTATCTCAGAGCCCTTGTCAGAATAAACCATTACATATATGCAGGTAATGCAGTAATAATAATCACTCATGGGGTTACAACGATATTACCAGGTGATCCACATTTTGTTTATTTAAACACGGTATGATTTATACTTTTTGCAAAAGAATCAATCCAGCTCATCAAACAATTACGTTAAGTATCCACGCATGAAGCTAAGACAGCCATGCCCCACTTTAATACAGAAAAACAAAGAAATACTGTTCTTGCATGGTGATCAGTCAGCTCTAAATGTTACCGTAGGGAGCTTAGCTTGTCTGTGCTGTTAAAATCTGACTTATTTGCGTTAATTACAGGCTACCTTCGCAGAGATGGAAGGAAGACTCTGATGGAGACTCATGTGGGAGGAAGTAAGTTCCGATGATGTTGATGCAGGTCCCATTAGTTCTCGGAAGAGGTCAGTAAAGGTCATGCATTACATAATAACCCTCCAAGTCAAAATGTATTAAATTAAAAAGGCTGAAAACTTGTTCCACCCCTGGGTATGCTTGGTCTAAACTTAACACCAGTGTGTGCATTAAAGAGTGTGGTGTAATGAAATCGCCTCAGTCTTTGGAACGGTGCTCAAACTCCATATCTGCCAAAGCACACAAGGGAGATCATTAAATGTGAAAAGAGATTGAGTCCCATTTGCCAGCCACCTTACCAAACTCTGAGACCATCTATTAGTTTGGCACAGCAGTCCTATCTCTGTTTATTGCTCCATCTAAACACAAATGTCAGTAACCATGTGCTTTGACACAAACAGAGAACCCTCAGTGGCCTGAACTACCATTCTTTTCATGCCACGGCTGGTGTGAAAGGCGCCGCAGTCCAGTATTATGCAGACACTCTAATGAACTTGCTTATAAACTGGCGTTTCAATAACATTTCTGTTCCCAGAATTGTGAGTAGATTTAAGATGTGCTGCTTTATAACATGTTCACTGAGAAGTCTTAAAAACAAAGACACGGGTAGCATGTGGAAATGGGATCATTAAAAGTTTCTGGTTCGTACACTGCTCGGGCTGTATCAAATCGTGGTAACATCCAATGAAAATTTCCTCACCCCTCATTACTTTAGCCACCTGAGTACGGTCAACTGAATTGAACTCCGCGAGCATGAGTCATAGCTCGCCTTCTGGAATAAATGCACTCCGTGTGTGGAAATTGACCTTTGAGTCATTCAGATCATTTACAGACTTTGACTCTTTGCAGGAAGACGGGCCTTCTGTGCTGTTATTGTCGAAATCACGAAGCTCAAATTTGGCTCGGTAATTTATCCAAATCACCCTCGGTTCACTTTGTTGAGCTGTGCACGTGTAGCGAAGAGATTTCAGTAGAATTAAGATGGCCTGAGCAGCACTTTGTAGACAGAGGTGAAATCCTGTTGGTGCTGCTAAAACTTGCTAAGCTAACATTTAATACTGCAGGGAATTTCTTCACATCAAAGATCATGTTAACCTTGTATGAAAAAAACTGCACTGTATGATGATTGCAAAATACAATGCAGTTTTTGATTCCACTGTGCAATCATTAACTACTATATACTAAAAAGTATAATGAACATTGAGACAGTTTAGTCAATGATGAGTAGTAAATTGAGACACTTTTGCATCAGCACGGATAGCTGGAAAGTTGTGAGGCTGTAATTTTTACACGAAATGCACCAAATGCCATTTTGTTCCAGTGTTGCATGTTTGAGCTGTAATGGGGATACTCTTGGGATTCAGACATTCAATTAAAAATAGTGAACAGTAAATGCAGTGCACTGTATTGTAAATCCTGAGTGGGCTCAGACAGTCTGTGCTCATTTTAGGGATTCTTAAGCCACAATAATGCTTTCATGGACAAATTATTTATGATTGCCCCATCATTTAATATGGAAATTTTAGTTTAAAGCTTAATTTTTAGCCTAACCAAGTTTGATAAACAGTGTGAAAAATGAAAGCTTTGCAGGGAGGATGAGAAATGGGGAAACCATAGACTGCTAGATTCAAATATCAGGAGAAGAAGTGATTGACGTTGGTGAACAGGTTATTGTAAGTGAAGCACAGAAATAACAACTCTTTGTTAAACATATTTATTTAATCAGTGTAAAAAAACATGAAGTCAACTGCTCTTAGCAGGTTCTATGTCAACTGAAAATTATGGCAGCCTGACAGATACACCCATGAACAAAATAGTTGGTACCCCTCGCTTAATGAAAGAAAAACCCACAATGGTCACAGAAATAACTTGAATCTGACAAAAGTAATAATAAATTAAAATTCTATGAAAATTAACCAATGAAAATCAGACATTGCTTTTGAGCCGTGATTCAACAGAATTATTTTAAAAAATAAACTCATGAAACAGGCCTGGACAAAAATGATGGGATCTCTCGAAAAGACTGAAAATAATGTGACCATAGGGACATGTTCAATCAAGGTGTGTCCTCTTATTAGCATCACAGGTGCCTACAAACTTGTAATCAGTCAGTCGGCCTATTTATAGGGTTACAAGTAGTCACTGTACTGTTTGGTGACATGTTGTGTACCACACTAAACATGGAGCAGAGGAAGTGAAGGAGAGAGTTGTCTCAGGAGATTAGAAGGAAAACTATAGACAAGCATGTTAAAGGTAAAGGCAATAAGACCATCTCCAAGCAGCTTGATGTTCCTGTGACTACAGCTGCACATATTATTCAGAAATTTAAGATCCATGGGACTGTAGCCAACCTCCCTGGATGTGGTCACAGGAGGAAAATTGATGACAAATCGAAGAGACAGATAATACGAATGGTAACAAAAGAGCCCAGAACAACCTCTAAAGACATTAAAGGTAAACTCCAAGGTCAAGGTACATCAGTGTCAGATCGCACCATCCATCATTGTTTGAGCCAAAGTGGACTTCATGGGAGACGACCAAGGAGGACACCATTGTTGAAAACACATCATAAAAAAGCCAGACTGGAATTTGTTGACAAGCCACAAAGCTTCTGGGAGAATGTCCTATGGACAGATGAGACAAAACTGGAACTTGGCGAGGCACATCAGCTCTATGTTCACAGACGCAAAAATGAAGCATATCAAGAAAAGAACACTGTCCCTACTGTGAAACATGGAGGAGGCTCTGTTATGTTCTGGGGCTGCTTTGCTGCATCAGGCTTAGGGTGTCTTTAATCTGTGCAGGGTACAATGAAATCTCAAGACTATCAAGGTATTCTAGAGAGAAATGTGCTGCCCAGTGTCAGAAAGCTTGGTCTCAGCTGCAGGTCATGGGTCTTGCAACAGGATAATGACCCAAATCACACAGCTAAAAACACACAAGAATGACTCAGAGGAAAACACTGGACTATTCTGAAGTGGTCTTCTATGAACCCTGATCTAAATCCTATTGAACATCTGTGGAAGGAGCTGAAACATGCCGTCTGGAGAAAGCACCCTTCAAACCTGAGACAACTGAAGCAGTCTGCTCATGAGGAGTGGGCCAAAACACCTGCTGAGAGGTTCAGAAGTCTCATTGACAACTACAGAAATCATTTGATTGCAGTGATTGCCTCAAAAGGTTATGCAACAAAATATTAAGTTAAGGGTACCATCATTTTTGTCCCGGCCTGTTTCATGACTTTATTTTTTAAAATAATTCTGTTGAACCACAGTTCAAAAGCAATGTCTGATTTTCATTGGTTAATTTTCATAGAATTTTAATTTATTATTACTTTTGTCAGATTCAAGTTATTTCTGTGACCATTGTGGGTTTTTCTTTCATTAAACGAGGGGTACCAACTATTTTGTCCACGTGTGTACGTCACTCGCTACTGAGAAGTTATAGCACAACAAAACAAGCTCACCCTTTTCTATCAAATAATAAGCTGACATGAATACAGTATTTGGATGAGTAAATTAAAGGAATAGGGACTTTAACAGTAGTGCTCCTACTATACTGTAGTATTACTCCATCCCAGTGTGTCCCTCTCATATCAAGCGCTGTATCTCTGTGAAGTCTGCAGTCCCAGAGCATCACAGAAGCCTGATGATAAATCATCAAGGTGCAAGGGTCAGTGTCACTGTCTGTACTATACGCGTCGGAGTTAACTCACGGGCATCCTAAACCTGGAGTCACAGGGGAAAAAAAATCAAATGTAATTTAGTCTTGCCTGCGGATCAATGAAGCCTATCTGGTGTCCCCTGAGCACGGTTATTGTTTGTGAAACGGTGCTCTCTTCTATCCAACATGTTAACATGGTCTTTGGCAATGATTATGACGTTCTCAAATGGTCTGAGGACAGCTTTGCCATACCGTGCTTAAAGGATGGATATAGTTTTGACTTCATATTGATCTTTATGTTAAATTAGGATTACATAACACCACAAGACCATTGTGTACCCAGTGCAGCACTCTTTACATTTCCATGCTCTCATCTATTGTATTACGTGCATGTACGCCCCCATAAAGCATATGTTATACTGCATAATGCCTGTCAATATGTGTTATCTTCGTGGAACTGAACCATTGTTGTTCTGAACAAACCACATCCACAGATGGTTTTCATTGGAGCTACTGCAGAAATAGTTCCTATTAATTATCAACAGCTTGGACTGTTGATAATAATAGGGGGTTGACAGGGGTTTGAAAAGGATTCAAATGTGATAATAAAAGATGCAATATTCAGGTAGGATTTCATAAAATGCTATGCAAACTAATTGTGTATATCAACAATATCTAACACTGACTCTGCACCACATATGGACTTCCAAGTCCCAACATTTCAGTATTCATCATTAGAGTCTAAGGACCTTTAATATGAATGATGATGAATAGTCAGTAGCTCATTAGTTCAGTAGGTTCACTCCATGAATCTATAGAGAACTGTCACCTTGATCTGCAGCTCAGCTCGACCAAGCTGTATAGGGATTTTCTTAATGTTTAGCTGTCTCATAGCATTGTTTTTGACTGCGGTAGGCTTTATACATCCACTGTGCACTACTTACTCAGCATCAGTCAGTAGACAGACAGTTAGGGGTATGTAAAACCAGATCACCTACAAGTATAGTATGTAACATTTCTGCATTACTGTTGTTTCTTTCATTCTATTTGTATTGATCACTCATGATGGATTTTACATATTATTACATGTAAACTCAATGTGCTTAAATGAAAAGACTGAGAGAATGAGTAAAACATAGTCTGAGTCAACAAAGCAGACACCCAGTGTACACCAAACCTACCACACACGACACAAACCCCCAAAAAACTAAGTTGGCGATTAGGATTACATGCGCGAACAATACTTGTAGCTATTTTATTAGAGTGAAATGACATCATGTGACTATACATGACTATAATAGTTTATACATTACCTTGCCAGTAACCAAGACTTGCGCTGAAACAGAATCAGATAGATTTTCAGTATCAGTGGAAGTTAAGACAACAACTCCTGTGAGCCTATGTTACTTTACAACATCATCAAACTGGGTTTTTTTTTATTATTATTGTTTTGACTGAGAGACCCCTAGCAGCAGAAATGAAACACTGTGCATTAAATAGTTGAAAAGCATCCTGAGAAGTTGGTGAAGACCAAAACAGAGCTAAAAGAAAGTGAATGTTGTACTTACCAGGTAGACACTAACTAGATAGAATAGAAGAATAGAATAGAGTAGAATAGAACTTTCTTGATCCCTTTGGTGGAAACCTCAGGGAAATTGTTGAATTTATTGATAGACTCCAAATGAAACATAATATTACTGTGTATGTGAGGGTTATGGAATATGTTTTGTGTCTTGTGGGTTTGTCTCTGCCTCCTGTGCTTGTGTCTTGGTGGGCGTGTGTTTTCTCGACAGGCTGGGCGGAGCCGAAGGGGAGAGGGCTTTCTCGCGCTGGCAGGTGCAAATCATCAGCTCATCAGCGAAGCACCTGAAATACAAGCTTCTCACAGATCTCCAGCGCCAGATGATCGTGATTCATCCTTGTGGTACAGCCAGGCCACTTAGTTGCTCTCCTTCACGAAGCTTCTGACTAAGTTTAAGTATTTTCGAGTTTCGAGTAATTCGTGTGTTTTTGTATGCCTCCGGCATTCCCTCTTCGACTCCAGCCTCCAGCGTTTCACGAGCCACACCAGCCGTAACCCTCTCCAGCTTCACCTCGGAACCCACCGCGATGAGCACCCTCACGAGAAGTTCTCCTTCTACGAGCACCTGCACTGGGAAAACCTTCACCGGGAAGAAGCACCACGAGCACCGTCCCCTGAGCACCATCCCTGTGCGCACCGTCCTCGGAATCCTCCACGCCTCCTCTCCAGCACAACCTTGGCAGCACTTCCCCTTCCTCGGATCCCAGCACGGACAAACCTCCACCTGCACCCCCTCGACTGACACTCCTGCATCTGGTTCCTGCTCCTGGTGACCTCCACTCCCTCACCCTTATTAATAAAACCTTTTCATTATAACCTGTTTCTCCTGCCTCCCCTTTTCGTTCGGGTCCGTCCGCACAGCCACCGTACACGGGCCGTCACAGTGTAACTGTTTCCAACAGGTTCACCATGTCAGCTCAAGAGAATGATATGTCAGTGTTATATCATAGCTTCTTTCCAATGTTTTATTTTTTTTTAAATCTGGAATTATGCATGGTGTGACAATGAAACAAATTAGAAGTTTGAAGATGTATAACTATTTTTTATTCCTTTACCAAGGTGATGCTGTTAGTCTGTCTGTCAGCAGAATTACATTGAAATTACAAGGCTGAATTTCATGAAACTTGGTGGAGAGGTGAAGCACTGGTAAAAAAAAATGAGCCCATTAAATTTTGTAATGGATCCAGATCAAAGGTCGTGTCCAGGATTTTTTTTCACTTTAAAGTTAAATTTTTGTCTGTCAGTGATTATGCAAAATGTACCAGACCAATGTGTGCTCTGATTGCCTTTCTAGTTTTCACATCAAATTATGTGAATCCATTGTTTTATTTTTTGGGGCATACCTGTACATGTTGAGTATTATTATTACTCCCAGTTATTTCTGTCACCACAGGTTTACACATCAGTCTATTACCCCTTGATTTTGGTGCTCCTCTGGAGAAAAGGGCAAATGACATTAAACAACTTTCTTAAATTAGGCCATCTTGACATTGTTGGCAGGATGTCAGCAAAGGTCAAGCTATTCCTTTCTTAAATGCGAAGCAGGGAAGCATTGGCTGGTATTAACATATTAATGATGTGCTGTTCTCCATATAAATAGGCCTGGTGGATAACTTAATTCTCCCACCAGTTAAAGGTCAGTCACAGTGCAACTTGTCTGGGGTAACATGAAAAAGAAAGAATAGCAAATAGCCTGAAGGAATGCAACGCTTTGGCATCCTGTGAAAGGTTTTTTTCTTTTTCTTTTTTTATTTTTTACTATTTTTGCAAATTTCTCAAATGCATCAAGAGTACTTTGCGGAATAGTATGATACACTGTAGAATTTCCCAATACTTGCTTAATATGCTTAATAATACTCTAAAACATTCAAGCTATCCCAAGTGTCAGTTATTTACATGCCTGTAGCACATTCAGTGGTCTGAGTGGTTTTTCATGCCCTGCTTCCATGGAAGCTGAAGCATGAAATAAATTTTGCATGAGCTGAAGCTAATCCACGGCGGGCTGATTAGGTGCTAAAAAGGGAGTAATTCACCAGATAATGAATACAGCTCGATAAAAATGTTCTGCAAATGTCAATGATGACGCATAATCCCTCAATAACTGTCACATTTTTTTTCTTCTCCTTTTCCCCCATGGCTTTCAAGTCACCTCGCTGTAATTCAGAAAAACGTAGTGTGCTGAATGGTTCCAGTTATATAGACACAAACATGTATGAAAAACATCTATCTTGCAGCAAACTTTAGTCTTTAGCAGCAGTCTTTCCCCAATCTTCCATAAAATGAAAGAAAAGGCTGGAGTGTTTTGCAATTGGCACCGCTGTGTTGTCGCAGGTTTCAGCTCACACACGCAGCTTGACATGTGTAGTTTAGAGTAAGGTTGCAGCCTGCAGGTCTCCCACTCTTCTGTGCTGTCTCATTATAGCTGTCCTTACAGTCCAAGAAATAACAAAGTAAACAACGTTCTGAATAAGGAGCGTTTTCTAGCATTTTAGAAGAAATGGTGAGTAGAAAAGCTCGGCGGGGATTGAAGTGAAGCAGGATCATGGTTGGCTGAGAGCAGGTTCAGGTTACAGTCCGTTATCTTTCCAAACACACCAGGACACACACTCACATCCAAGCAACAGTGTTGTGCCCATTGTCTGCTGGAGGCGAGGCACTCAGGTGACAATATGACAGTCGCTATTGTGTGCCAGTCCTGAGACGGGCACTTTATAATGGACTGGCAAAGCAGCGGCAGCATGTGGCACCGCGGGGCTGTCAGCGCGATCTGTCGGCATGCATTGGCAGGGCAGATGTGACATTTAGCTGGCCGTTGCCCTGCTGGTCCCCCTTTTGAGCTGGAGGAGGAGATAATGACATGGCTCACTCTCCTAGTTAGAGAAGTGCTCTGTGTGCCCAATGTGACACATGACCTTTCACATTTATGTCACAATATTTGTCACTCTCATTTATCACAGACTCACCTTGATGAATTTCCGTGCTCTCTTGTGGCTACAATCCTTCAGCTCCTGGCTGGAAGTAGGAATCAATATTGAAATGTCAGTTTCTGCATTTTTCTTTTTTTGTGTGTGAATGTGTGTGTGCGCGCGTGTGTGTGAGTGCGCTTCAGTATTGTTTTGCAGAGTGCCCATGATGAGTATAGCTTTAATCAGTGGTTCATGATTAAACTAGGAATACCATAACAACAGCAGATAAGGTGATCTTGGGATTCGCTGAAAAGGGAGAAAGAAAATGAAAGCGTCTCTCAGCCCTTTCAGTTATCCTGGAAGATGATACATCAGCGTGAACAAGAAAACAAGAATCCCTGAACGTCACGCTGCTACAAAGAAAGTCAGTGATGCATCACTTAATGAACTGAATTCAGTATGTGGTTGTGGTGTGTTGGCTAAAGAATGAATTTGACAAAGTTCGTCTTAGTGTGCACACTTTTAATTTACTTACTGAAAATTAGAGTATTTTACACAAAGAGTTTTGTGCAGTTACCTACCATTTTGTTTTTACATCTTTTAAAATCAACAACGGAATTATTAAGCTAAAGAGCTAAACTACCCCTCTGATTAACCCTCTGAAACCCAAGCACTTTCTGGGCTTTTTTTTTGTTCCTGACACATTTTTGCTCATTATGTGGTCATATTTTACAGCAACATGTAGTCCTACACCTGGAAACAGCACAACCATGGCTAGAAGTAGCATTCAAAACATTCCAAAAAAAAAAAAAAAAGCTGAATTTGTTTGAGTATTTATTTTACAAAATCCAAAAAACTCAGCTCAGCTGAAAAATCACAGCTAAATCAATCATAGCTGCTTGGTTGTGCCCCATTGTTTTTTGTTTGTTTGTTTGTTTGTTTGTTTGTTTTTTTACAGTATTCCTATTTTTGATTAGTTCAAGCGCAATCTGAAAGTTGGTGATTCTTCCTTAAAATGTCTGGCTATGGCATTCAGAAGGTTAAGAAACAATACCAAAAGTTCACTAGCTTGGGCTTCTGTGAGAAAATACTTGGTAGAATAATCATTCATGAGAATAACTGGAAGTTGCAGCCTCACTAAAAAAAAAAGAAACAAGAAAGATCTAGTATTATCCCAACTGAACAATTCTCTAACAAGCAAACATTAAATCCTGAAATGTAACACTTTTGATTTGGAAACAAATGGCAAAATAGTTCATTTGTCTTTTGCTGTAGACCATGTGTGTGGTAAATGATGCCCTGTGCCCCCTCTGTCGTCAGTCTAAGCCTGCTCAGATCAGAGCGCCAGAAGATGAGTAACTGTTTTGCCGTATGAAATGTTTGCCTTCTTTGGCAGGTGGTAAAAGACAGGGAGGAGATGGAGGTGGGGTGGTGGTGGTGGTGGTGGTGAGGTGGCGATATACAAAAAAATTGGAACAAAGTTTAGTTGCTAAGGCAAAAAAGGAGCTCCACAAGCCATGGGGTGGCTTTGAATCAGATTCAAGCCGTGCTATCAGAGAAGTCAAGCAGTTCATTATTGCATGAAGTGCATATTAAAAGGGGATTATTGACGTGAAAGTGGGCTCAAATGCTAATCCCCTTCAACAGGTGCAGTAGTGTTGATTACAGGAATGCTATGAGTGGTTCAGTGAGTGTTTCCTCACTGCTGCTGCAGATAGTAATGAAAAATCTTTGTTCTGTCTTATTTATTCAGTTTTCTAACTGTGATGTGAATGTGAAGGGTTTCATGAGGTTTTCTGCACAACACAAAAAACACCAACAAACTGCAATCTGTAAAAAAAAAAAAAGTGTTTGAAAATTCAAAAGTTAAAAGGACTACTATTGTGTTTATATAAAGCACACAGAAAAGCAAGTTCATCAAGGAGCTGTCTGTGTTTTCTGGTGTTCCAGCAGCTTTTCAGATACAGGAGTAAACGCTGAGTCACTGTGGATGTGCTTATTAAACTGATAGTCATTAAGACGTCTTCCCTGTTTGATTATACATTCAAGATTATCACGAGGTGATTAAGGCAGACCACAGGAGAAACAGGGAAACCTTTCCAACAGAAGGGAGCGCAGGCTCAACAAGGGCAATCCTCTCCACTCTCTGGTTGTCATGGTAACTTATTAGACACTGGGAGGATTATAGTGGAGGGATGCACATTTTTTAGTCTTATTGGCCTTTTTGCACATTTATGTGGTATACGTCACACATGTATCTTCAACTGTATTTAATGAACTCAGTATGCGTTTATCTGTGTTTTATGTGATTTTATTAGAGTGTAGGCTGATTTTACTATTGAACATAATGTGATATAATTATTCATTTTGGACGCGTAACAATGTCAGGCAAGGGACTGTTGAGGAAAATTATCCTTTTTGCAAACTTGGGTACATTTACATTTATATGAATGTTAATTATGTATATTGTCCCTTTTCAAATGAAATTCAAATTGTATGCACATTTTTATTCATGATGTTACATCCAGATATTACCAATGATCTGTGCTGAGATTGTGTATAGAAATATGTGCACTGGATCCACTTCTTCATCCAAAATGATAGATTTCAGAGCCAGCCAGCTGGATTTTTTTCTTTAGGGACAGACATGTAAATAAGTCTGGTATGTCTCAGACAAGCTGTTTCTACATTACTGATGCTGCCATTTCAGCAAGAGCACTTGCAGAGCACAACAGGACAAATATTGCACAAGCTGCCAGATGGTGGCCCAATTGATGCATTCATGCCATAGGGCATACGCTGGCACAATGCAGTCGTAGTTTGTCAGGAGGGGTGTTAAATACACGGGAAACTCGTGGGAACAATTATACTAAGTAGTACTAATAAATTATGAGTCGTGTAATACATCAAATCTCGATTGCTTTGTGCACTTGAAACCACATAAATAATGGAAAATATAACACAAATTATATTAAATGCACCTTTTACCAAATGTGTTCTGTAATATATACCAGTCCTACACCTGACCTGACTTCCACAAAGTCTACAAATCTTCCCCTCTGAAACCGATAAAATCAGCCAACATGAGGCTGAGATGACTTAGCTGTAGTGAATGAAGTTTAGGTGATGTGAGTCAGGTAAACACGTAGCTCCACCACTACAGACACAAGCTAATCTACAGGATCACAATGGGAATTTATAGAACTCCCTCTCAACTCTGCCTGCTACGTTATCTCACTTTGGACAGCTGGCTAACGGCAGTGTGGTTGCCATGGAAACCTGCTCAATTCCTGACTGAGAAAAATAAGACACAGAACAGTTTTTATCATAATAACTGAGATATAAGGGAAGCAATGGAAAGGATCGCCGCTACTTTCATAAAGGACAGTTTTCTTCTGACAAACAGAAACAACTGCCACTTGTGTTTGAAGATGCAGAACTGTGGGCAGATTTTTACTGCCAGGAATGTCGAGCCACTGTAAACTACATGTGACCCCTGTGAAACAGATGCATTTCAGAGCAGCATAACTTTTCTACATTGTATGTTTTACAATTGACTAATTGCTTCACTGTTTGTTTGCCAGTGATCTCTGTGAAATCCGTGCCTGAAAACAGCCACAAGGCACACTGCCCGCTTATTAGAAATAAAAATATACAAAAAATGTTTTTTACAACCAAGAAATTAGGGCCTGCACAGATGGTTCATATTTCCTGTTGCCTTTGAACTCCCACTAAACTTTTCCTTCTTTTTCCCTCTCCTTCCTTTTCTTCCTCTTTCCGAATGGAAGCCATTTACAAACTAATGATGAACTGCAGTTTCATCCATAGAGTGGTTTAAAGTGTCCTTGGCATGCTCAAACCTCCATTACCCCATATATTGTAGGTAAAATGTTTTAAGGAAGCTTAGGAATGTTGTTATAGAATAGAGTAGGTATGCTGTCTGTTGGGAAGTGCTGAAGAAATTTTTCAGCCATGTTAGATTTTTCTTTATTATTATGATTTTTAGCGTTTATAATAAAGGCAATTTGTCATTCGAGCTGTCAGGAGAGCTACATTAGGTGGGTGTAGAAGCACTGGGGTCACGGTGATTGATTGGCGTAATAGCATCAAGAGTGGCACTGTGTCCACACTAAGCGTAGCTACTGCTCCTACCGACTGTAAAACTGAGCCAGACTGTCTGGTGTTAGATGTTGATTAGCTGCTAATTTCTCCAGGAGCTGAGCCATTAGTGATTAAAAACATGGCAGGGGGAGCTTGTAAACCATTACAAAATATGATGTGGAAAAGTCTTGCAGCATGTAGCCAAAACAGTGGATGCCTCTAAAGATTTGGCTGGAAATGGAGCAACTCTGCATCGACCTGATGGAGTAAAGTTACTGTTGTTTCACATGTAATGTAGATACTTTATGCATCTCCATAATAGCAATTGTAAAAGCACGGGCGCATTAAAACAATTTAATTATAAATAAATACAAAAATAAAGGCACAAAAAAGGAATTATTTGTCCATGTCTTCAGTGATCTTTTACATGAATGTTTTATGGATATTCAGGGCTGTACAGCTGTGTTCAGAGGTTTCTACAGTTCGATGTTATCTGATATGCGCTTTGTGTTCAAAGCAGTTCTGCACATCCATGGTGTCTCTACAGTTTAGGCATATGTGAACTGTGACAGACTCTGATGCAGTGCAGACTACACAGCCCTATAAGCTGAATGAGTCACAAAGCAGAGGTGGATTCTGACACTGTCTATATGAAGCTGCCTGAAAGCTGCTACTGGTGATGTTGCTCCAAAATATTTGAACATTTCCAATCATCTAATCGAATGGGCAGAGTGAAGAATAAGTACAAGAGGCTTGGAGAACATAAATCTTCTCCTTGATGAAATTCTTGTCATTAAGTACATTATAATCTGATCCTGGAAGTCTAAAAAGAGAATGAATAAACTTAGTAACATTCGTTAAGAAAGCAATGCAGACGGCAACCTGTTTAAGTGATGTGTTGCTTGGTAATAGCAGGTGATGTAAAATTATCGACTGCAACAGTTTAAAGTGAAAATGTCAAACATTTAATGGTTCCATTCTTTGAAATGTGAAAAGTCACTCAACACATTAAAAATCAGTTTTAGAGCTAGAGGAAAACGTAACCCTGTGCACAAGAAACATAAGGAAGCGTTAGTGTGAGGACCCTACTGCCAGACTGAAATTTAAACCATCCGTCTATCCATTGGCTATACCCATTGTGTCCTGTAGAGGGTTGCATAGGTTGAAGAATATCCCAGCTGACACCGGGTGAGAGGAGGTGCCCCAGTCGATGGCAGAACGAACACAAAGAGACACACAACCGTTCACGTCCACATTCACGCCTAATTTAGAATCACCAGTTAAACTACCATGTCTTTGGACTGTGAGAGGAAGCTGGAACATCTGTAGAAAACCCACGTAGGCACAGAGACAACATACAAACCCCAGCCAACCAGCAAGTTCAAACCCAGAACATTCCTGCTGAGAGGCAACAGTACAAACCACTGTTCCACTGTGACACTTAACCAGCTAAATGTATAAATTGCCGTAGTTATGTCCAGTAGTTAAAACTAGGTTCACTTCTACCAACTACAAGTAACGTTCTACTTACACATGGCAATTTAGTTCTGTTAATGTAAAGTACGAGGAGTGTCAGAAAAGTTCCAGGACTGGTGTCACAAAAGGTATATTTCAAACCCAAACTACAAACTACCAGTTTTCCCCTTCAGACAATCAACCAGCACGTCTACAAAGAGATCCCACGGCATTTGCTGTGTTCAGTTCAGAGAAGAGGTGAGAGTTGTGGCAGGACAAGTCGTGGCTGCTTCACCATGACAACGTGCCTGCTCATAATGCCCTGAGCATCCCACAGTTCCTGGCTGACAAGAACATCACTGTGCTGGAGCAACCTCCCTACTCACCCCACCTGGCTCTGTGTGATTTTTTCCTCTTCCCCAAGCTCAAGGGGGTCATCAAGGGGACCCGTTTTAAAGACATGGACGACATCAAGATGGCTGTGACGTCAGAGCTGCAGAGGATCCTGGAAGAATCCTTCCAGCAGTGCATGGCGGCGTGGCAGAGAAGGGTGGGGAAGTGTGTTAGACTCCAGGAGGATTACTTGGAATGGGAAACTTGTAGTTTGTAGTTTGGATTTGAAATATATCTTTTGTGACACCAGTCCTGAAACTTTTCTGACACACCACGTATAATAATATGTCAGTCAAGGGAATTTAACCAAATTTGGCAAACATTTACTTCGATCCAATAATGAACTGATTAGAGTTTGGTGTCAAGAAAGGTCAAGAAAGATAACTGTGACTTTACAAAACACATGTTTGGTCATAACTCAGTCACTCGTATGATTTGGACTGTCTAATAAGATTAAATGATAAATTGGTGACAGGTAATGTCCAAAAACTTCACTGGGGCAACACTGTGTCCAGTATTCAAGTGTATAACTTAGAACCTAAGGGGAGTTTGTGATCATATCTTTCACTGGATTGGATTACATAGTGACCTATAGACCTTCTGTGCTGCTGAATTCAAGATGTGTGCGAACAATCCACATTTTAGAATTTATTTAAAGTATTGTGTATTTTCATGGCTACAACAATGAACCTACATAGTCCAAAGTCTTCACGACATGTGTTACATGAGTTTGGACAGACATAGATGGAAACTACAACTTGACTGTTTACCTTGAGGTGGTAATTCTTGCTTCTAGTTGAATTACATTTTTCTGATGAACTTGTTTTACTAGTAAAAACCCTATGGCTTTTACATTGTGCTACCGCTCGTGACTCTAAATATTCCTTGTAGTAGTCATCAAGTAGTCATCTCTGTATTATAAGATGCTCCTGTTTAAACTTGTGAAGTACTTCTGTATCATAGACAACAAGTGATGATTAATGGTTAATGATCGTAAAGCAGACATATCGTTAAGAACGAGACAAAGCAAAGGATGCTCATTGGTGCACAGAGGCTTTCAGATCAAGTCACATGTAAACTTCTGTGACTTCTCCCAGATGTGCAGGACAGCTGCCTTAGATTTTCCATTATAACATTATAAACAGCTAGGCACAGGTGTCTGCCTCCTCTCAGAATCATCCTGGTAATAATCTCTCTGACTTGCTGCTATTCCCAGACTAATTGATGACTGAAAAACAAATCTATCCAGGTCCTAGAATAGACCTGACTTCCACCCACTCACCTCGCAAGGAATCCAAAGTGGCATTTGTCCAGTGCTGGTACTCTCCTGTCAGTACGGGTATAGTGTATGACTAGAGTGTAGTACACGTGGATGAGTCACTGAAGCCTCTGTTTGTTCGTGTCACACATGGGTGCAAGGTTTCCTGCCACACTGACGGACACAAACGTACTAGAGGGGTTGTGAGCAGTTTTATGTGATTGTCAGGAATCTGTAATTGAAAAAGAAGCATTACAGTTGAAGCAGTTTGTTTTTTTGGTTTTTTTAGAAGAAGATTTCCAGTAGCAAAACTTTTCCGGTGAAGATGCTTTTGAGATTGCAATCCAAGTGGATGTCTGTCTACATGAGGGCTTTCTCTGTAAAAGCAGATGAAAGTGTGTAACAGGGGCAAAGGTGGACGGGATAACAAGTGGCTCCCCTGACCTGCCTGCTGGCACTTTGGGCTGTGCTCCCATAATATGCTCACCTGCCAACCTCCACCCCCGTCAGCCTCTGATCCCTGTCTCTTTTTTCTCATCTGCACTCTGAGTTACAATCGTCAAAAATGGAGCTCTCAAATTACAGTCTTGTAGAGCTTAAAATAGCCAACAACTGTGTGTGTGTGTTTGTGTGTGTGTGTGTGTGGAGGGAGTGTGGATGGTCCTGTTTTTGCGTCAGCCCTGCCATGGCAACCAGGCTTTGCTTGTGAGCGTCTCCCCTTCTTCTTCAAATGTTTCTCTTCATTAACATCAAAGAAACTGTCCAAACCAATACTACTAATTGCATTCTGTTTGTGGCGTATTACGTAATAATGAAGCGGTGTTAAGAAGTAAACATGCACACACACACAGTACACAAGGGACAGCAGAGACTGACACAAGTATTAAATGGAGGCTTCATTTGTTCCTCCCTCTTTCTCCTGTTGTCTACGCGCACAGTGTTCATGGAGACTCTATTTACAAACCACTGATAATCAGCTATTACAGATGAGGGCTAATCGAGGTTAAGATATTGAAATTCAGCGACAAAGCAGGGAGAGTTCATCGCAGTGCTCTTAATTATATCAGAATCTTACAGAGAAGCATTACTTTAAGCCATGCGGATACAAAACTGCTGAAGTGTGTCAAGTCAATTTTCTGTCGAGTGATTGACGTCTACAGATGCATTTCTGCTTCATCAGCCTGTTGAGACGTTCAGCGTGTCAGAGGAAACGTCTGTGACTGCTTGTGTACCACCAGTGGAGTGCTTAGACTTGATTTGTCACACAGAGCACGGTGAATCCCAATTCTCATTCTTGATCTGTCATTACTGGATAATAAACCTGCAAAAACTGATTTTTTTGGCTACTTCTTTTGGCTAGATTATGAGCACACTGTCAACATTATGTCCTTATTTTAGATTATATGATGAACTGTTACAAAACAGTCCTCTGTTTACACGTCCAGCAGACCGAGTCGATGAGCATAAGCCCAGGATTCATTCTTCCATTGCCTATGTTATACTCTCCACCAATATGGGAATTACTTACGAAAACAATGAGGGCGAAAACACAATGAGATGAAGGATGTGCAACGCTCTGTATAGCTGAGGGGGACTGCAGAGTTGGGTTCATCACAAGCAGCAAACCCCTCCACATTATATTTATCTACTGTTATTACGATGGTGTGGATTATATGAGGTCTGAGGTACCCACTCTGCCCTGATTGTTGAAATTTGTTGTAAGTTGTGCAAGTGTAAGTTCAGAAACATAAGCATATCATCCCTCAACCTGCTCAACATTTCTCTCCAGATGGAAAACCAAGCGCCATAAGTCTAAGTCCAACCACCTCCCTCAGGCCTGTTTTCAGTAGAGGGCCCCGCTGTCCCACATCTGTCCTCTTTTGGCCACTTCATTAAAGACTTGGAATCATTTTGTGTCTGGCTTCTTGCCTGGCTCCAATTTGACATGGGAGACACTCACCCGTAATCTACTGACCCCAATAAACCAAACTTACAAGGTCTCGGAGACATGTGGACCTCTCTGTTATGATGAGGTTACTCATTCCTAAACAGAAATTGTTTTCTTATGGCTTTCAAGCTCGTAAGATAAATTGAAAAGAATGAATAGAAAATACACTCCACAGATTTAATAACATACCTCAAATTCTTACTTTAGACACTGCAAGTCTAAGAAGAAATAAAATAAGCCAAAAAAAAGCCTTGCAACCATTTTAACTTCTCACATATTTAGAAACAAGGAGTTGTCAAAGTGAACATGATATTAAGGCATTCACACAGTCTTACTTTAACACAGTTTTAAAAAAATTAATTAGTGCAGATTTATTTATTGATTTTATATATTACAAAGAGTGAAGGCGTAGGTAGATTCTCGATCCATGCTCCATTTCAGATGTTGACAGAAATGCACCATAACATTTTTTACTAACCACCATAAAAATCAAGAAGAACGCATTAACGGTAGCAATTACTAAATGGATAGCCACAATCTGCAGGCTGATGGACATGGTGGACCATGATTTACGTAGTTTGGATCACGTCCAACGACTCAACTTATGAGCTACCCTTGAGAGCCACAAGGACGTCACCCGCGTACACGAGCTGCATGCGTGAAACAGAAACTAGCTGAGAAGTTGAGCTCAGGGTGATGATCGCACTTACTGGTGACTAATGTACATCACTCTAGTTCACTCATTCTCACACAGTAGACACACACATTCACACACCTGGTGCTCACCTGACATCAG